>NW_027468774.1:26010556-26128056 GCF_046254945.1 Alosa pseudoharengus | reverse complement strand
CTCACTTCCTGTATTGCAGCGCCCCCTATAGAGGCCAAATAATTCCAATTTCCTAGTGTGTCATCACAATCAGTTAACAAGTCCCCTTGCCAAGTTTGGACTTCATATATCAAAGCCTTGCTGAGATAAGAGCTCACTTCCTGTTTGGCGGCTTCATCGCCATATTTGATTCGCTGTCACGGGCAAATAAACTTGAAATTTAAAAAACTGACAAGTATCGTATCTGCGTGATCTGAAGATCATCTCCGCCAAGTTCCGTGAAAATCGGATGAAATTTGAAACCGCTGAAACTTTTCGTAGAGTTTGGACTAAATCCAATATGTCGGAGGTCCAATATGGCGGAAAGTGACGGAATAGGGGTCGATGAACTCGGGATGGTCCAAGGATTCAGACGCTACCTCAATTGTGAAAATTAGACAAAAGAGTCAAGGATCACGCGCATGAACGCATGTCCAGCGTTGAACTGGTGGTGGCGCTAGAGTGTTCAATGTATATGCATAAAAATTGCTGTGAGTGATTGGGACAGTGTCCTGACTAATGGTATCGAGTTTTGTTATGTTAACTCAAAGCGTCACGGAGATGTTAGTCCACTTCCTGTTTGGCGGCTTAATCGCCATATTTCATTGGCTGTCACGGGCAAACAAAAATGAAATTGAAAAATTTGACCAGTATCTTTTGCGCGGCTCGGGCAGAAGATCATCTCTGCCAAGTTCCGTGAAAATCGGATGAAATTTGTGACCGCTGAAACTTTTCATAGAGTTTGGACTAAATCCAATATGGCGAAGGTCCAATATGGCGGAAAGTGACGTAATAGGAGATATTGAACTCAGGTCGGTCCAGGGATTCAGTGCCTGGTTTGTGAAAATCGGACGCACCGTTTAATGGTCACATGCGTGAATGCATTCCAGGTTCGACCCATTGGTGGCGCTAGAGTGTTGGACATAGAGTTCAGTAAATTGGTGAGAGTGATCATTGGACAGTCCTGAATCAGTGCGACGAATTTTATAACTTTAGACCCAGCAGTTCAATTTTCGGCCAAATTTTGACCCGTTGGTGGCGCTAGACGGCTGGGTTTAGAGATCCGTAAATGAGCGTGAGTGGTCAGTGGAGTGTCCCGAAACTTTCTGCCAAATTTCAGCACTTAGACTGCAATGTCGGATGTATAATAATAATAATAGGAAAAGCTAGTAACTCAATGGGTGCCTTCGCAGCTTCGCTGCTAAGCCCCCAATAACTAGATGTACCGCAGAGCGGTACAAAATATGACCGCCGCCCAGTCCAGCACCTTTTTTCCACAAAAATAAATCACGCTGAAAGGCCTATATGATTCTAACTGTCTCACTAAATTGCATTAGCCACACTCAATTCTCACTGGTATCTGCTAGACAACAAGTACCAAAACATGATTAGTTCATAGATTTCACACGTAAAATTCATTTTATACAACCCCACCCCCATCTTGCCTGTTCATAATTCTATGAAATTCTTGAATTGTGTGCATGTGTGCGTGTACACGTTTATGTTTATGTGTGTGGGGGTGTGTGTGTGTGTGTGTGTGTGTGTGTGTGTGCGTGCTTGTGTGTTTGCCTGCGTATGTGTGTTTGTGCATGTGCATGCATGCGTACATATGTCTACTGTGTGACTATGTGTCATTAGCCTGGCTAGCGCCACCACTTCTCAATGAGACGTGGTCTGGAAACCAAACGTTCATTTTCTCGTATTTGAAAAAAATGCCCAGATCCGTTTATTGGGTGCCACAGATGTCTATCAAATGCGTCTGTGCATAGCTCATCATCGTCTTGCTTTTCCCCTTGTTCTGTGATTGGTCCCCTATCTCAGGCGAAAATTTGCTCCATGGTCTCCAGGCTGCCTTAGCAGCGTGAATCAAATCGCGCGCAAGGCAGCATGGGAACACCCAGGCTAATGTGTCATATGTATGATTACTGTGAATGCATGTGTGTGCGTGTGTATCTGTTTATGCACATGTGTGCACATGGAATGGGTTAACATGACCCCTGGAGGCAAACATACGGAAAAAATTGGTCATCCTAGGCCCTACGGTTCTCAAGATATTCCCAAAAAAACTGTGTCTGCCCTACCCTCCTTTCGGGGGGTGCAGTCCAGCAGGGGGGCTACAGATCAAAACGAAAAACGATGGTTCCATGCTATCCATATGGGGTTACATGCCCACCAAGTTTCGTCTACCCCAGTCTTTCAGTGTCCCGGGAATCATTGACGGAAATTTGGACATGCGAAAAAGAATGTAATGCTTCGCTGCGCGGCGGTCATAATAATGGTATGACTTGAGAGGTGATAATTGAGATTAACTATCTTTTGAAGATGCACTCATGTCTCCTATTCTGTCCTTTTCTCAGAAGGAGAATCTTATGAGAACATGGAAGGACTATATGCTCAACCTCGCAAAAGACAAAACAATGGCCTGGAGGAGGATGGTGAGGAAGACACAGACACACACACACACACACACAATATTATTGTCAAATTTTCCCCCACAGATGATTACCTGGATCCTGATGCAGAGAAACAGCAGTGGCAGGGAGGACTACATTCACAGGAACAGACTGACACTGGTGTGTGTGTGTGTGTGAAGGACTGTGCGTGTATGTGTGTTATGGAGATGCCTTGTCTCTAACTGATCTTTGTTGTCAGTCAACCTCAGTCTACTTTGATTGGACTGTTTTGTTTTTAGATTCATATGAAAACATGGACCAACATTTTGCAGTTCATCAAGAAGACAGTGATGGTAATTAGAACAAATGATTTAATAGCTATAATACTGTTCCATGGTGTACATAGCACGTCATATACTATTGTATTGTACTGTGCTGAGTTGAAACAGCAGCACTGTGTCTCGGGTGGGTTCAGAGGGCATACAAACCTAGGTTACATAAACACCAACATACTCTTTATATTCTATTATCTTTTATCTCCAGATTACATAAATCCTGACACAGATCAGGGGCATTGTTCCGGACTGATGAGCTACCCTCAGGACAGCGGGGATTACTACACTGGTATGTATAGAGGTGCATTTGTCTGTTACCTGCAGGGGCCAATCAGAAATAAATGTTCAACACTAGGCTATGTTTTCTGAAAACCCTCAACTTCAACTGTTCTAGAAAATTCCTATATGACCACGGAAGACAATCTTATGGCACCCATAGAGGATCGAGAGTGGGATTAAAGGTATTGCAGAGGTCAGCATTCTGTAAGTATTTAGCTGTGGATATATACATCTTTATACATCTACATCTTAGGCCATGAATGTGAAAAGCATATTTAGGTTTATGATGTCTGCACCTTGGCAACTGAAGCCTAAACACTTGGTTCTTGGTTTAGAGGCCAGAGGCTACTCAGAGGATCCCACATTAAGTGTATGCACAGCTAAAACTCATAAGCACTCAATTGAGCTTTACCCTAAAGGTCCTGAAGAAAATGTTTTTGGATATGAAAAGTCATAAGAACACATGAATTTACTGTTTCACTTTTTTGTTTTAAAAGTGTAATATCATGTTTACTTTAACATAGAAGTGAGAAGCTGAAATATTACATACTGAGTTGCATGGCAAAGAATGAGGTAGATCAGCAGTATTTCAATTAATGTCAAGACTCTTTCAGGGTACAACAGCACTGATATCTCACCTACCCTGACCCTAACATGGACTGCAAATTCATGAGTTATATATCTTGGCTGCCAAGGGTCCCCTCATGCGAGTCTGGAGTTGCCTTAAGAGCTAAACTAACATGCATGTTCTATTCGTCAGATCCATGGTGATGAATTGAGGGGATATCTGTTCCAGTGGAGCCTCAGAATGAGACAGAATAAGAATAACAGTTATCAACAGAAGGACTCAGACTTGAATTGCATGGTTTACTGCTTATAAGCAATTCAGGAGTTGCATTTAAAAAAAATAAAAATGTGTGAGAGAAACAGGAAATGCTGTGCACATTCTGTGTCCCACTTCTTTACTTGACAATTGAATTGGCACACGCATTCCTATAATACTCTCAAAAGTACGAAGACAGGAAGAGGTTTGGATGGTTTCAGCATATTGTCATACGTTACATCTTGGTAGACTCTCGTATTGTTCCCGCTGATTGTGTAAAATGCCCATAGTGTATCTTTATAGTTAATGTAACAGCATGTAGATCATTTTTCTTTAGGTCAGTAATAAATTGCAGATTTTCCCTCTCACATGTGATATTCAGTGCCATTTGTTTGGACATGCCAGCTAAAGAGATCTAGTCATTTGACCACATGCTGTAATCAAGCTGCCAAACATTCACACCACATTTTCACTCTTAATTGGCACATCCAGTGTCTTCATGAGCCTATGCCAGAGGACAGATAGTATGTCTGACTCACACACTGGTAATGTGACGCACATCCCCAAACACACACTGACGCGCTCGTACACAGGCACGCACGCACACACAGACATTACAAGAGCATCATGCAGATGCAGATAAGAACTGAAGAATTAGACCTCAGACCAAATGTATATTAAATACATGTTTATCACATTGACCACAGCCTTCCACTCCCCTTCCCTAACAAAAAAGATGAGACGGATTTCATAACATGAATCAAGCAGTTGCTGCAGATAAGGATTTGTAAGTTCATATTTCTGTTTTTTGCGAGCTTGTCTTTGAGCTAGCCAATCCCATAGCAGCCCAGGCCACATCCATTAATGCCCCCCATACTCTAAGACCCCCACCCCCCACCCCCCTCAGTGCTCTTTCAGCCCCAGTTGTGCAGGTCTTCCTCTGAAACTGGCATGATGTCAGTCACGAGGCCCGTTCCGATGGTTTTGTTTCCGTCTCGTAGCGTGAACCTCTGGCCTTTCTCCAGCACCATGGGCTGCCGCAGGGTCAAGGTCAGCGAGGTGTCCTCACCTGGCATCACCATCTCCTGAACACACACACAGACAGGTGGGGGGAATTGAGTGAATCAGTATGAGGGACAAGTGACTAATGAGCATTAGCCTGCTTGCCACACACACACACACACACACACACACACACACACACACACACACACACACACACACACACACACACACACACACACACACACACACACACACACACACACACACACACACACACACACACACACACACACACACACACACACACACACACACACACACACACACACACACACACACACACACACACACACACACACACACACACAATACCTTGTCACCAGGTAAGGCGACCCGACATGCCATATCCCATGTGAGAGAGAACATCACTGGCATGAAGTTTGTGACAAACGGCTTGTGTCTTCCACCCTCCTCCTTACTCAGCACATACACCTAAAATCACCAAAAACGTCATCTCCTTACCATCAGTGTGTAACACAGAAAGACACTCGTTACACATCTAAGACAGGTACACTAGTGAAGACACAAGGCTAGCAAACATTAAACAAGTCCTAAAACACTTTTCAGTACCCAACAATGGCGCTCACATGCACATACTGTGACATAAATGTATTCTGTCCAAATAAGTATAAATGTGATCCTATCTGGCAAAATGAGTCAGTGACCCAAAATTGAGAGTTTGGTATCAATGGACAGAGGACACAGAAAAGCTTGAAAATGATATCCTGGTCAACGTCATATTACAGGTTACAGGCAGGTTGGATTTGCCCACTTGAAATTTTTTTTTTGTCACTTTCTTGTGACGTTCTTGTCTTGACTATCAAACGTAGGGAAATTCATTTTGAATGTCTCTTCTTTCATATAACACCAAAAACAGAAAAATCCATATTTTCAATGTTTTTTGAAGTAATCAGCCTGTATCTCAAAATTAGAATATACGACTTGTGACTCATTCAAGATCGGGTTGTTAGATCGGGTCACAAATAATCACATAAATAATTCTTTCATGACAGAAATACTTCTCATCACATTAAATCAGTTCACTGGCCTAGGTGACGTCTACATTGTCTTACCGATTAGGTGAGATCAAGGTCACAAATGGGAGATCTTACCTCAATCAAAATAATAAGTAAAGTGACGACAAGCAAAACACACTGAACACACACACACACACACACACCTGTGCCTTGATCTTCTGGTGTGGCTGGATTGCGCCAGGTTTGCTCATCACCATCCCTCTCCTCATGTCCTCCCTCTTCAAGCCTCTGACAAGTGCCCCCAGATTGTCCCCTGCCTCTGCCCTGTCCAGGGACTGATGGAACATCTCTATGCCTGAGGGGGGGGGGGGTAGATAAGATAAATTATTTATTTAACTGACCATCATATTTAGCAATCAGCACTATAGGCACTTCATAGACGATGTGAAGCATATTGCTGAACTCACCAGTAACCACAGATTTGACCGATCGGTTGTGTCCCACAAATTCACACTCGTCACCCTTCTTAATGACCCCTCTCTCTAGTGTGCCTGTGACCACAGTACCACGACCTGCAGAAAGGCAAACACAGACATAACGTTACAAAAACTCAACTCTGGAAATGTGAACGTATACGTATGTAATTTACATCATTGTACATCACAGAGAAGTTGCTATTATGATTGAAAAAGACTGCATCTCTGTCAAATACACAGATGATGGTCCCAATCATAAGTATGTGCAAAAACAGACCTGGGATAGAGTAGACTCCTTCAATGGGAAGCAGGAATGGTTTGTCCAGCTCTCTCTTTGGCAGCGGGATATATGAATCTACAATCTCCAACAGCTTCATCACTGCATCCACACCCAGATCAGGCTGCTTGTTCTACAAACACCCATTCACACAAACACAAAGATATTCAACCAGGCGCCCACACAAATACAGATGTTCTGCACAGATCTAAATATTTAGGCCACACACCACTATTTACACTACGGTTTAGGTCCTCAATCAACACATTTATTTCCAAATCATGACTAAGCTCAATAAGCAGCTCAATCCCACTTACAACAATTTCCTCAACGCCTCCTTAATATCTGTTTTCTGTCACTCATCCCTTTACTTCCTCAAACACACACACACACACACACACACACACACACACACCTCCAGTGCACAGAGTGCCGAGCCGATGACCACAGGAGTGTTCTCGCCGTCGTAGCCGAACTCAGTGAGCAGCTCGCGGATCTCCAGCTCCACCAAGTCCAGCATCTCCTTGTCGTCCACGGCGTCAGCCTTGTTGATGAACACCACCACGTGCTCCACGCCGATCTGACGCGCCAGCAGCAGGTGCTCGCGAGTCTGTGGCATCTGCCCATCGGTTGCCGCCACCACCAGGATGCAGCCGTCCAGCTGTGCCGTACCCGTGATCATGTTCTAGAGAAAGCGAGAGAGAGAGAGAGAGAGAGAGAGAGAGAGAGAGAGAGAGAGAGAGAGAGAGAGAGAGAGAGAGAGAGAGAGAGAGAGAGAGAGAGAGAGAAAGTTGAAATGGGGGAATCCGAGGGAGAGTGCTTCAATTCTTCATTAACGTTATACTTTGCAGCATACTGTAGTAACATAGTAAAAACCAGAGGCCCTTTAGGGTCATACATTTAAAAAGTCTTTAATATCACTCGAGGGTGATGCATTTAAAAAGTTTTTAAGTTAAAGTTTAAGTCTTTAGTGAAAACATGCCTACGCATTTCAGCCATTATGCTCTGCACTATATAGATCTTTTAAAGTAGGTAATTTATTCATGAATGTCCTTATTTTTCTCTGTCTGGCTGCTTCCATCTGTCAGTCTCCTCGCTGTAATCTACTTGACTCTAGGGTCCTGTTTAGGATGACACGGCATTGGTCAGAAGTGTGTGAATAATCCCTACCTTGACGTAATCAGCGTGGCCTGGACAGTCTGTGTGGGCGTAGTGTCGGTTGGAGGTGGTGTACTCCACGTGTGAGGCATTGATGGTGATTCCTCTGGCTTTCTCTTCAGGAGCGTTATCAATGTCCTCATACTTCTTGTAGCGAGCTCCGCCTGCCTCTGCCAGCACTATTTCCCACAGGACACATTTCCAAAGCAACTTTACTATGACAGTTCAATGGTTCTAGCATATCTGGATTCTGTATCACCACAGAGTATCTCACAATATCTAAACATACAAAACCACTAACCCTAGAATTACTTGGTAAAAAAGTAAGCCTAACATCTTTCAAGACAAGACACATAGGTTGACAAAGGAGCACGGACTTGGGATTTGAACGCCATTATATACAACAAATATTGTGTCTGTTAGCAATAAACACAAACATGTTCTGTTCAAAGATGTCCTTGATGTAATTTCATATGATAATGCTCACATGTATGTTTGGTAGAGTGATTGTGTGCACATCCAATCTATCTTTAGGCCAGGTGCAGGACAGAAGTATCATAGGTAAAGCAAAAGTGAGTGTTTGCACCCCAGAGTTGCTCCCAAACTCAAAAACGTTGCCGTTTTTGAATTAAAGTGTGGGAGTTACTCCGATGTACACATAAAAATGTGTGATGATCACAACGGGTTGAGATAAACAAGGAATTGAGATGCAATTTTTAAACAGAACAGGCCATAATCTGCTTTTGATTTCACTTGTTCGATACATGTTCAGTTGTTGGTTGGCTGGTTGTTCAGAGTGATAAAACACAGACTATTGGCAACAAAATTAAAATTGGGAGTCAGATTGGTTAAAAGAATATTCTAATTTAAAAGTTCAAAATTATTTATATAGCACATTATCATACACAATGGTCATTCAATGCGCTTTAAAACAACCGGATCAGGGCGCTGCATAATGTGCATGGGACTAGGACACTTAGCTGACAACTAGTTCATACCTTGTGTTCCTTTCCATAAATAAAGGAATATTTTTCAGACATAATTTGTCTGCAGGTTATTCTATTTGAAACAATCCTGAGAAAATTGTATTGTGAACTTAGAATTGTGAATCATACCAAATCCTGAGTTGAGCGTTACATCCCTACTTTTCTTTACTGCTCACATTTATACCAATATAAGATAATACTTGTACTAATACAACAAACTCTAGATCCACATCATAACATGAGGAGTTATGCAGTATCTAAACTGTGTAAGACCAAAATGAACTAAGTTCCAGATCTACCTTTAGTGATGGCAGCAGTCAGTGTGGTCTTGCCATGGTCTACATGCCCAATGGTTCCAATGTTGACATGGGGTTTGTCTCTGGAGAAAACCTTCTTCTTTGCCTCAGCAGCAAAACCTCTCTGTAACAGAGGCACTGCACACTGGTAGAGGGAGGGAAAGAGAGGGATTATTTGCTGGATGATAAGGATGGACATTATGGATGATGGTTATGATGAACAAGCTGGTGTATAGACTATCATATCACAATTGGATTGCCAGCCTTTCAGTGTTGTTAGCGTTGTCTTATTCTGTATGTGTGTGGTACTGGATGTCTCAATTTCCCTTGGAATAAACAACGTATCTGTCTGTCTGATGTCAAATTAAACCTGCACTTTGCTGCCCCCTGTGGAACGCAGAATAATAACATCACACTTACCAGTTTGTAGGAGCTGTGTAGGAGACCCGGCGAGGAGAGCTGGAGGGCTAAAGACACAACAAATCTTTATTTGACATATGATGTGACATTTCGTCCTTAATCCACTTGTAATCCTCATTTGCAAAGTATTAACATCACGAAACAAAGCTCTTTCTAGCAGTGAGCACCACCTCATACTTGCTCATATCCGGCATGATGAGTTAATTTGCTACTGTTTCACAACAAAATTATGATGTTTAATTCTATGACTCATGTTTATTTGCCAAACAATATGCAGCCACTGGATAAATACAAATAGATTCTGTCACAATTGCGCCCACAATCATCTTGATGCAGTGACGCTGATGTCAATCAAGATGATGTTATAACAAGCAATAATGTTAGCAGACATTTCTGTCTAGAACGTACTAATATCAGATTTACAAAACTCCATAATATTATTCATGGATCTGTATTCCTAAACAGTGTCAACGTAAAGACTTGGTAATGCAAAGAGTATGACAGGGCCATTAACATAACATTACACCATGTCTTAGCTCAACTGTATGTTATGCCGGGTCCGGAATTACAGCAAATTATTAATGGTAACATGCAGCTCAAGATATCGATTTTGTCGAGGGTCGCTGGCCTGGATAAATCATCGCTAATCGTCCGTAGCGAACGTGACCTTACCAAACATGAACATCACTGTTAGCTAACGTAGCTCCTAGAAGAACGAGTAGCATTGGGGACATTCAGTGTCAGTGAGACAAGTACCAAAACAGTTTTTGGCTAGATAAAGGTCCATGCACGTATTTACACTTGACAGATTTATCCCTTGACAGTACTGAATCAAGTCATGAAACTTACCGGACAGGCATGCACGGATGCCCACGAGCGCAGCCATCTTGGACACTGTTAGACGAGCAAGGGCGTCGCATGCGCAGTGAAGTTAACCTTTCGTCATTGGATTGAGACAACAGTTCCGCCACCACTGACCGTAATTGCGCTCTTTCTGCAGCGCCACCGAGCGATTCCCATACAATTGCACCATGAGCGGGCAGTTACTGATTGTATGTGCCACATTATTTCGGCTACAACGGCACTATTACTAATACGCAATTATGCAGCGACTTCTGGAACACGCCTTCGTACGGACACGCTGTATGGCAACCATTTCTCACACCGTCCACTAAACTCTGGAACATTCTGGAGAATACGAGCTGTCTGCATAGATGTATTAACAGGCAGCAGCTGTCAGTGGAAGATTCCGAAGTCGATACAGACACCAGAAGCACAAAGTAAACCGTCACCTTAAGTTTCGGTAAGAACAATGTTGTTTTTCTTATTGGTTAAGTCACAAGCTAAAGTAGCTGGCTAATACCCAACGTTAACGTACCTAGCAGCTATGCCTTTTCAGCCGTGCTTTGGCCATTTGCTGTTGACGTTCACGTTACCCGTGCTGTTACGGATGCTCGTTAATAGATGTACTCCATAATTTGGCTGTCTGTGCCACGCACTTCTGTCTTGAATAATGTATCTTCATACGTCATATCTGTTCAGCTAATGTTAACGATTATGCAAGCTATGTTGATGGGGATCTTGTTACAAGTTTGTTGTACGGAGATTATGTTGACTGCCTAGATTGACAAGATATGTAATATTTATTCTACTGAAGCTTGAAAATATAGATATTCTAAAAACCTGTGATGCTCATGTCAACCCAAAGTAGTGATGGCTGAAGGCGGTGACAGACGCAGGCATCCTCAGAACCTCCAGGGTGTTCTGCGTTTGGCAGTCGAGGCTGGCTCTGCCTCGGAGGGTCCCGTTCCCCAAGAACCCATGTCTGATGAGGTGAGAGAAAGAACTTAGAGAAAGAAGGCAGGATAATGAAATACACTTCTGAAAATAGGTCAAATGTCTTTCAAACTAGGACTTCTCAAACCACCCCGTTATTTCTTTCTCCTCTTAGACAAAGACATGGTTGAGAGAAGCCCTGGCAGATGTGTGCAAAGGACAGCTGGATGAGGTGGAGCAGATGAAAGAGTGTTTGAAAGTCCTTCGGACAGAGGGGAACCAGGAGAGAGAGAGGGATCAAGAGGATGAGGAGGAGGAGGATGAAGAGGAGCAGAAAGAATCAGCCTTGGAGCTGCTGTCAGAACTATGTGAAAATCTGGACAATGCTCGAGGTATATTTGTTTATGTAAACAAAAATGACATGGCACTTTCATGTTGCATTGTTTTGGATTGGTAAAATGAATGATGTTTGAATGATGAAACTAGGACATGTATATTTGTGAGCAACATTGTGTAGGATGATTCGTTCCCACGTTTTTGGGCGGTAACCAGGTATGGCATGCGTTTGGAGGTGCAAACAAATGCTGCATCGCCATTGAGATCACTTAGTAAGGAGCTGGCTCGAGGGTTATAAAAGTATTTTGTCGTGTTTAGTTGTATAATGAAAGTGCAGTTTTTATAGCCATCCATGTGTGTTCCCTTCTTGCTCCTTGGCTATCAATTTGGTAACTATAACAGGCTATTTGACGTGTTTAGAACACTAAACATATCAGGTGTCAAATGTTTTCTCCAGTCTATATTTTTTGACGTTAATCACTCCTATGATGTATTGCTATTGTCTATCCAAAGTATGGTGCCTGTTTCGAGGTTGATGGTCAGATCAACCAAAAATCCGATATTGTTTGCACCTCCAAGTGGTCTGTGACGTATGTTTGTGTGAAAGAATACCTTGTGTAAATGTGATTTTAGAGAGAGATTTGAGCAGATTCTTTTTTGTGTTTTTACAGACCTGATGAAGCTGGGAGGCCTACAAACGTGTGTCTCCTCCTTACTGTGCCACCCTCAGAGTGGTGTGCGTTGGCGTGCTGCTCAGCTCATCGCCTCCTGTGCCCAGAACATGCCCGAGGTGCAGTGCTACCTCCTCAGCCAGGGAGCGCTAAACAAACTGCTACATCTCACCGACCACGACCCAAACCCCACTGTTAGAGTCAAAGCTCTCTATGCCGTCTCTTGTAAGTCCATTTGTTTATCTCCCTCGGGTTGTGTGTGTGTGTTGTATAATTATGTTGGATTTGCATAGAGTACAAATGCAAGAATCTGGTCAGGGCTCTAGAGTGCGACCACTTTGGTTGACCAAAATTTTTAATGGTGCGACTAAAATTTGTCCTGGTGCACCTAACGTCATATGGGTGAGCACCTACACCTTCCTCACATTTGCTGTCTCTCCACGAACTAAGCGTTTGTTCTACTTTGACTAGTGTCGCACTACAAAAGTATCGCCATAACCTGAAATTAGAAACGTCACAATACCTAATTTTATTAGTATCGGTACAGTGTTGTTTTGCAGTGAGATACGTATTCCATGTCAGTGTGCGCAAAGCATAATTCTAATGCTTCCCGTAGCCTATGTGTCTTTTCTCCACACACGCACATATAAAGTTTATGATTTCCAAAATATGAAAAGGAAACATATGACATAATTTTCTGTGTGTATGGAGGGTCGGGCAGAGTCTAGGATCGCCACAGTATTTGAAATTCCTCACTTGGTATCTGTATCGAAACAATAATTTTGGTATCGTGACAACACTTCCTTTGACCGAACTCACACTCATGGTAGGATAAAACCGGGGTCTAAACCAGAGACAGAGATGGGGCGGGTCTGACAACAGCTTAGACACGGAATGTATATGGAAAGCGATAAAAAGGTGACCTTGAAATTGTAAAGGCGACGCAAATAAACATTTGGGTGCACTTAAATTTTGTGCTGGGGCACCTAAATAAAAAAGTTAGGCGCACCAGTGCAACCAATGCAAAAAAGTGAGTCTGGAGCCCTGCTGATGTTTCAGGTATTCCAATAGCATATGCAAAGGCTTGAAAGTGCTACTAGTATAACATGGCAGGTGCTGTTCAGTGTTTGGGCTTGAAACCTCCTCCAGGCCTGAAGCCTGAAGATTGCGAGCTCATGAACTTGAACCTAGACGCACTATTTCTTTATACGTTCTGTGCAGGAGGGGAAAGCACATGAAAGTTTTGGGTGAGCACATGCAAGTTTTGGATGATCACATACAAGTTTTGGCTGAGCACATGAAAGTTTCGAGTGAGCACATGAAAGTTTCAAGTGAGCACTTGCAAGTTTTGGCTGAACACATGAAAGTTTTGGGTGAGCACATGAAAGTTTTGGCTGAGCACATGAAAGTTTCGAGTGAGCACATGAAAGTTTCGAGTGAGCACATGAAACTAAACTTTAGATTTATTTTTGCTCATGTCCCCTCATGGTTTGCTCTTACTTGCTAATACAGAAATATGTGTGTGTAAAGATTAGTTGACACTGTTAAGGTTAAGGGAATGTGATATTTCTTTGCCAGATGAACAAATCAGTCTTGGACAGTAGTAGTTTGGGATAGGTGCATTGAAATGTTCCCTGTCATAGAAGACTACATCACAATGCTGGTGTCCAAAATTCACACATTGGCAGGATGTCTGATTTACCGGCCAGGCATAGCCTAACCTGCCTTGTGGCACAGCTCCCCCAAACATATTAGAATTGAATATACTGATTATGTCATCATTAAGTGATGATGGTGATGATGATGATAATAATGAGAACATGTCTGTGATGTCCTTCAGGTCTGGTGCGGGAACAGGAAGTGGGTCTCCAGGACTTCCTGTCACATGACGGCTTCTCTGTGCTGATGAGAGGCATGCAGTCAGACAGCGAGAAGCTCAGGACAAAATCAGCCTTCCTGCTTCTGAACCTGCTCACAGCCCACCCAGAACACAGAGGTGAAAGATGTGTGTGTGAGCGAGCCAGTGAGCGAGTGAATAAATGTATAAAAGAGAGATTTAAGGTTCCCATGGGTCATGGAATTTCTGGAATATCATGGAAGTGTAATCCAGACATGGAAAGTTGGGGAATTTTATCATATTTCGGGAGGTAATGGAATATCAGGGAATTTTGTACTGTATTAGTTTATCATTTACTTGCCAAAATACATTAATACAAATATATTTTCACACAGAATTGGTGTAGCCTATATCTGGTTATTAGCTTTACTGCTTGCTTGAATGGTTGTGGTTAGCTCAACTTTGCTCATTCATTCAATGCTTGTTTATTCATCTTCCGCTCTAAAAGAGTCAGAAATTACACTACACAGCTACTCTGAAATCTTTGGTCAGTAGCCTATATTATACCATTCATTATAGGTCAGGTAAATTCAGGGTTTTTGTTTTGGAAAGTTAGGGAAAAGTCATGGAATTTTACATTGTGGGAACCCTGGATATTTCTCAGTATGACCACTCACTGCAATAGACAAAGGAAAGATTGCATTTGCATCATGTTACTCACTATCATGGACAGGCAATGTCATTGAATTTTTCAAGCATATTTTTGGCTTTACAATATTATAGCTTCTAGTAAAAAGTAGGTTATGGAAGATAAAGTTGTTTTTATAGTGTCTGTTGTGACTGATGTGTCTGTGTGCTCTTGCAGAAACTGTGCTCTCTATGGGCATGGTCGTGCAGTTGGTCTCTGTCCTCCGCTCTCCTCACAGTTCTATGCATGAGCATGTGCTGGGAGCCCTCTGCTGGTAAGAGTTGAAACTACCTCCATGTGTTTCTGCTTGTGTGCTCTCTACTGAAGAATAGAATTATCCATCCCAAAAGTGGTCCACTAGTCTCATGTCTTTTTCAGAGCATTTTTAAGGTTTCCATAGTAGAATGGACAAGATATTTTGATAAAAGGTGTGTCTGTGTGTGTATTGACTGAAATGTGCCTTCACTCAGCTTGGCTGAGGACAACAGGGGTGTGGAGGACTGCAGGGTGCCCTCTCTTGGATTGGAGGAGTTGCTGACCCAGAGGGCCCAGAAGCTTCAGGGAAAAGAAGAGAGCCAGGTACCACTCCCCCACCATCACTCCTGTATCACTCCTCATCCCCCCCCCCCCACCACCACTCCTGTATCACTCCTCATCCCCCTCATATATCACCCCTCACCCCCCTCATGTATCACTCTTGTATCACTCCTCACACCCCCACCATCACTCCTGTATCACTCCTCACCCCCCCCCCACCACCACTCCTGTATCACTCCTCATCCCCCTCATATATCACCCCTCACCCCCCTCATGTATCACTCCTGTATCACTCCTCATCCCCCTCATATATCACCCCTCACCCCCCTCATGTATCACTCCTGTATCACTCCTCATCCCCCTCATATATCACCCCTCACCCCCCTCATGTATCACTCCTGTATCACTCCTCACCCCCCTCATATATCACCCCTCACCCCCCTCATGTATCACTCCTGTATCACTCCTCATCCCCCTCATGTATCACTCCTGTATCACTCCCCCCCACCATCACTCCTGTACCACTCCTCATCCACCCATCATCCACCCACCATCACTCCTGTATCACTCCTCATCCCCCTCATATATCACCCCTCACCCCCCTCATGTATCACTCCTGTATCACTCCTCATCCCCCTCATGTATCACTCCTGTATCACTCCCCCCCACCATCACTCCTGTACCACTCCTCATCCACCCATCATCCACCCACCATCACTCCTGTATCACTCCTCATCCACCCCCACCATCACTCCTGTATCACTCCTTACCCCCCCACCCACCATCACTCCTGTACCACTTGTCACCCCCCCCCCACCATCAGTCTTTATCTCTCTGAATATACGCACTGTTGATCAGTACTCTATCATGTCAGGAACACTCTCCCTCACCTTTGGTCTATTACTGCTACTGCATTTACACGAAAAACTTTCTGCCACATTAATGCGCTGGTCAATTTAGATGTTAAGGTCCCTTTTAGCTGTTCTTATTGTTACATTTTAAGTGTTTAGTTCATTGGTGAAATATTGGGTCAAGTGCCTCAAATGTTTCTGCCGGTGGATTGCAAGCTCAGCCTTTGCTCTTTTCTCTACAGGAGGAGCTGGAGTTCTGTGAGCGGTTGCGATCTGTCTGTTTCCAGGTGCAAAGCCCAGATGAAAGCGGAATGGATCGATGAATGAGCGCCTATTGGTCAGTCTGGATTCAACCCATACAGTACCATCTCTGACCAGGACCCATGTGTTGTTTGTATGTAGAAGTGGACTTCAGTTATCTCTCAGGAGGATAGGAGGCACTGCATAGATCTTGACCAGCGCTGAGCATCAGACAGACCTGAACCGCACCACACCACCCAGGGAGAGGATGGGGCTGCTGCAGAGTTGGGCTGGTGAAAGGCTTTAAAGGGCCTTTAAGGAGGAAATGGGTCAAAAACTGTCTCAAGAGAATTCAAATGATGATTCAAATTACTGGTGAACATTATGTCATTTTGTTTTCTGCACATAGATACACTTAAGGACCTCATGCATGTGAAACATGCATGTGCACTCCTCATACAAGCCAATGCTCCAACAGGCTCATGTCCACTCACAAACACAGACACACACACATAAACACGACCCCACACGCATACTCATCAGCAATGGATTTGTACCTGTATGAAAAGATGTACAGTTTTATTTTTGAAAAGGCATAAACAGTTGTCCACGTGTCATTTCACAGCTTTAAATGTCGTTTTCAGATCCTTTTTTTCCTTATACAATAAAATGAAAGAACTGAATTGATTGTTGGAGTTTGCTTCTTAGCCATCTGATTTAGGCTAGGCCCTGATACTTGTCAACATTTACTACAGTACATTACAACATGAATATGTAAGCCCATTCAGATAAAACATTCATTTTGTCACCATGACTTTTTCTTTTCAAGCACTGGGACAGACACACACACACACACACAAACACATTCTTAGTATACACATGGCAGGGTCAGCACTCAAGACCTCTTCCATTTCCTGAATTCATCGTTCTCGTCCGCCTTTGCCCTCACATCACTCACGGCAATCAGCAGCTGTGCCAAGTAGTAGGTCGCCATCACAACGTGTTGACCGTACTCGTGAGGCGGTATGACCCCGAAGTGCTGCAATGCCAGGCACATGTCTGACACCATGAAGACCAGGCTGCCCAGCAGAGTCAGGGGTCGGCGCGTCCGAAGGGCGAGCGTCGCCATGATGACAATCAGTAACACGTACACCCCCACACCCGGGGTGAGGACGGCAGCGTCCGGCACCTTCTGCAGGTATGGCAGCAGGTGGATGTACACACCTCCCCCCACCAGCCACAGCAGAAGGTAGAGGACGTAGAAGAAAGTGGAGGAGGAGGAGAAGTAGGTGTAACGCTCCGTGAGGAAGCAGAGGGAGTACAGCAGGTGGGCTGCCGCAAAAGAGCCCATACCTGAAGCAAAGAGGCAAAGAGTAGTATTAAAGGAGAATTCCGGTGTGATTTTGACCTAAAGTGTTTTGAAACATGATACCGAGTGTGAACGTATGTCTCATAGCCCATCTCGGCTTGTCCCCTGCACTCCGAAATCTGGCGCTAGTTAGCCGATGCTACCAACAAGGCGGACAATGGTGGTGCCTCGGCATCGGCATAGCCATGCAAATAAATCACTGTTTTACACCATTTACGAGGCTCAATGTATCTCCACACTTCATTGGTAGACTTCCAAGGGCCCTGACATTTAAAACGAGACATTGAGAACTTTGAAAAAGCACTGGTAGTTTACTTACAAGACGATTTATACAGACAGTATCTTCTCGAAGTTTAGCGTTTGCAGCCATCTTGAATTTAGTCACGATAAGTCGAGCGACGAGTAAGAATGAACAGGTATGATAAGGGATCAGATTCCAAAAATAATTCCATGGAAATGCATGGATTCCAGTTGCTGCTACTAGAAGAAACTGTAATCCATGCATTTCCACAGAATTATTTTTGGAATCTGATCCCTTATCATACCTGTTCATTCTTACTCGTCGCTCGACTTATCGTGACTAAATTCAAGATGGATGCAAACGGTAAACTTTGAGAAGATACTGTCTGTATAAATCGTCTTGTAAGTAAACTACCAGTGCTTTTTCAAAGTTCTCAATGTCTCGTTTTAAATGTCAGGGCCATTGGAAGTCTACCAATGAAGTGTGGAGATACATTGAGCCTCGTAAATGGTGTAAAACAGTGATTTATTTGCATGGCTATGCCGATGCCGAGGCACCACCATTGACCGCCTTGTTGGTAGCATCGGCTAACTAGCGCCAGATTTCGGAGTGCAGGGGACAAGCCGAGATGGGCTATGAGACATACGTTCACACTCGGTATCATGTTTCAAAACACTTTAGGTCAAAATCACACCGGAATTCTCCTTTAAGTATTATAAACTGACACCTTGATGAGAATGAGTTGACATGACATGCATAGATTAGAGAAGATGTACACTGTATATGTGAATACATAGGCATGTATGTACACACACACACAAGTATTGTATACATATTTATACTATAGTTTAGGCATTGCATATATACATAAATAGTACTGTACACTAAAATACATGTGTGTGTGTGTGTGTGTGTGTGCTTGATGAAACCAGAGACAAAGACAAAGCCACAAAATATGTTCCAGCAGCGTAATGTTTTTACACCAAATCCATGTTTGACATTCAAATTCTAATGGCCAGTCTGACTGGTACTTCTAGTATCTGGTTACCGTGGAGAAAGAGCTCAGGCCAGATAAGGCAGATGTCTCCACCCGCTGAGAAGAGCAGCCCTCCTGCCACGCCCAGCAGGCTCCCCATGCCATTATTGGTCAGCACCACCAGGGCCAGACATATCACCGGCGCTGACTTCGCCGCGGCTGACACCACCGATGGCGAGGGGTCGGGCAGCCACAGGTAGAAGTATGCGGCAGCGGAGAGGAAGAATGGGAAGAGAGAAAGAAACAGAACGCAAGACTGAAAAAAGCAAGGAGAGAGATAGGGAAGAGCAGGGGTACTGTCAGTGTATCGGCAGTGAGCATCGACCTTGTATCATTGATCTGTGATGACGTGTAGTAAACTATGGAGAAATCTGCCACACCCATTAACACAAACTCACACTCATTCATACACACACACACACACACACACACACACACAGATCCTCACACATATACATTTAATCCATATAGGATTGATGATAATAACCAGAAACATCTTGTTAGCATATATAGAGTACTATAGGGCCCCCCATGAACACATTCATCAAGGTTCCTCCCTCATCAATGACGACTCTTCATCCCATACATTTTTTCTATCTCTTGGGGGAAATCATGTATGATCTCAGAAAGAGACAAATAATTCAATTCAGTGCACATGGATTAATGTCAACTGGTTGTGTGTGTGTGTGTTTGTATATGTGTCTGGAGGAGACAAGATTCTCACCGCGTTTCTGCGCTTTCTGCTATCATAGGCATGTGTTTCCAAAATATCCATCTTTACTTCTGGTTCAAGCACACACACACACAGGCAGACAGACACATACACACTCGATCGCAATGTTAGAATATGAGCTTGGAGTGTCGCTGTGTTCTCCTCGTAAAAAAGCAGCAGCAATGCCGGTGAGTGCCGTCCAGTTCTGTGACTGTCTGTGTGGCTGTACTTTGGACCAGTCACAGCAGTTTGTTATCTGTCAAATCGTCCTGTCATAGCCAAAGTTCTCTCATCCTGGTTCTCTCGGTCTCTCTCTCAATCTAATATGAACTTTAACCTTGTTAATGCTATCAGTAATGATTGCAATTTCTGACATGTAATGTCCTAGTAATGTGCACTACAGGCTTTGTATAAGCACTGGTGGGGATTTGTAGCCCAATAACCAACAAATGGATCAGAGCACTAGGCTAGACCTACTGATACAACAGAACTCACATTATGCTTAGACTGGTCGTCTGATACTGTAAGCATTATTTTATTGATATTTGTTATGAAAATGTGGCGATTTTATTTTCATACCGTAAATATCCAGACTTAACTAAATTAACGTGTGTGTGTGTGTGTGTGTGTGTCTCATTACAACAGATTATTTAGAACTACAGTAAGTACTGTTCTATAGACAAAAATAGATATGTGTAAGTGTAAGATATGGAGTTTCACACATGCCGGCTCTAGCATGGCAGCATGGGGGTGGGGGGATTTCAAATAATAGGAAAACTTATTAAAGAATATCATAAAGCATATTAAAGAAGTCAGTATAGTGAAAGCTTAAACAAAAGTGCAAATCAGTGTAAATCAAAGTGCAAATCAGTGTCCAGGGCTTGAATGAAAAACCAACGCATTGGAAGAGCAGGCTCCCTATCCTCACGCCAATCAAGGCCATCACACACACCTGCACACACCTGACCTAGTCACCTGCCACAGGGTGGCGGGGCCAAAGGAGACCCGCCAGGGTCGTTACAGTAGGTAGGGCCTACCTGATGTACCCACTGAGGATCTTCAGGCTGTTGTCACTGTGCTTTCATTCTGATGCAAGTAGGCTACCCCTGGCTGCAGCTTGCAGATCGGGGCTGGGCTCAATGTGGGGCTTCTCTTCTGATGCCACTCCACTTTCATTCAGCTTTTACTTGTGCTCTCCACATGGTGGCGCAGTAGGAGAGAGAGAAACACAGAGAGGCAGAGACCTAGACTGAAGTTCAAACAGTGAAATGCCTGACCTCATGATGTGTACACAAAAGTGCTTCTGCAACAGTGCTTGTTCACAGTGATTATGCAGAGTTGATGTTATGACCTTATGAAAATTACTTTGATTAAACTTCTGTTGCTATACAATCTCTCTTAGACTGTGTCTCAAACGGCATACTTCCGTCAGTACACTGCTAGTGTTCACTGAGCGCTTACTTGCGTTGAGCCCACTTTTCGATGGTTAGTATTGTCCCAATATCTGCACTGTATACGTAAAGTATTTGAAGTGTGTAGGTAGGCAGTTTGAGACACAGCCTTCATTTGTTTGTGATTTCCCACTCATTGGGCCTCTGAATGTTTAGAGTAAGAGGAAGGTGATAGAAGATGTTTTGCATGGAAGACAATATATGTGTTTCAATTCAGTGATTCTCAGCCATATACACTACATCTGGTATATTTAAGGAGCAGAACAGGAGAAATTCAGATAGATTCTCACAAAACTGACCCAAACTAATAATTAACAACTGTCTCCCTGGTGAACCTTGACCTTGCTATCCCAGAATTCTCTTTCTCTGTATCAGGGTCAGTCTCACCAAGGAGTGTGATCGGAGAGGGGACCCACACACAAGCGAGAAGAGAGACAGAGCGAGAGAGAGACAAGGTGTGGAATTTTGAGGTGAGTTGCACTGTGCAGGTTGTGAAATAATGACTCTCTGGGTCTGTGCAATAGCTGCAGATAATGGAAGCACAATGAGGGGCAAGATAGAGCGTGGTTTGAGTTTATTATGGTAGGTGGAGCAGAAGAGGACTGGAACAAAAGTATGTAAATGGCTTTTCTGGTCTTTGACCAGGTTTTTTCAGTGGAATGTCATTTGTGTTTTAACACAGTAACAGTATCACACCGAAGGGCTGGGGTCATGGTCAGGGTGTGAAGATTAGATATTATATAGGGTGACAGGTTATCACCTATACTGTTCTGCATAGTGTTTGTTTATTTTTTCAGATCCAGCCATGGCTCAGAAACCTGCGACAATGCAGATTGGCATCATAGGATTTGGGCATTTAGGTGAGCCTCAGTACACCCTACTGACATTATGCTAATTCCTTTGATGGTAATCCCACATGGTTTCTAGCCTTAGGTATGAACTTTTAAACAGCTATTGTTGATGGCTTAGTATTGCCTGGAACCACATCTTCCATCTGCACTTCCCATCCCAGAGCCAGTTAGCCGAGACAGACCCCTATAGTAACCCTTCAGTGTTAATTGTGTATTCAGGGTCACTGATGGATTGAGCCAACTAAGTATTACCAGAGACTTTCTCCATAGAAATGCATGAGGTTAGTTTGTAATATGGCAGTTGTCTAGATATCCCACCCCTTCTGCGGCAAAACGTTGACATGTGAATACATTGAGCCAATCATGTAGTGTGTTGTGAATACATTGAACCAATCATGTGGTGTGTTGTGAAGACATTGTGCCAATCATGTGTTGTTATCTTGCCGTTGGAACAAGGTTGGTGTTGTGAAGCCTTGTGTATGCGCATTTCTGCCAAAATAGATGCCCGATAAGTGCCCAAAAAGCATTTCAATATGGCCGCCGAGTGGAGGGACTTGCCTTAAAGGACTTTGGTATTACTACAAAGCTAACATACCACTTATGTTGCTTAAGTTCTATGCAAAAATGTCCACTTTTTGCAAAGAGATTATTTTCCTGTGATCTTCTTGCCTTGACCCTATGTATTTGAGTAAAGGAGATTTAATCCAAAATATTCCTGAAATATCCTTTGATTTTAATTATTGCGCAGATATTTCTGTGAGGTATTGATTATGGTTTGTTTCCTGGCTGTCTGTAACAGGACAATTTCTTGTGGAGAGAATTCAGAAGGAGGGACCAGAAATGAGACTTAGCTTGGCGTTTGTGTGGAACAGAAATATAGAGAAACTCAAAGATTCAGTACCTGAAGAACTCATTCTCCATAGGTTACCAGATTTTCCACAAAGGTACAATGCACACACACAGCATAAAAGAGACAGAGAAAGAGAGAGAACGCATTATAGAGAGATAGAGATGTGAAACATGATTGCGTTGTTCATGAATACATAGAAGAAGCAGACGTTTTTCTGTCATCAGTCTGTGTTGATATGCAACATTTACATTTATTATTCTTACATTTTTGTGTCGTGTGTTGTTACAGGGGAGCTGATGTGATTGTGGAAGTATGTCATCCTCAGATTGTAAAAGAATTTGGGGCCCAGTTCCTTTCAAAATCTCATTTCCTGGTATTCTACACATCCTTCCTCTGATATGTTACAGACTTTTGTGGTTTCTTTATGATTTTATTGTCATGTATCATATGATCAGCATTCTCCGCTCTCCTTCCGTTTTTTGCTTTTGTTCAGGTGGGAAGCCCCTCAGCCCTGTCAGACCCTAACCTTGACCAGGAGCTGCGCCGTGCTGCAAAGCATCATGGGAAAACACTTTATGTACCCAGTGGAGCATTATGGGGTGGGCAGGACATACAGAAGCTAAATGACTGTGGAACTTTGACAGTAAGAGAGGGCTGGGGTAATCTGAGATTTTCATAAAGCGGCTCATACCCTGTCCTGTTACTGTATATGCCTTAATCACCATTGCAACATCTATGTTTGAATCAGTCTTCTTGCTGTTGCGCTTCAACTTCTTATTATTACTAGCCTCTATATGGTCTACAATCACTTCTCCCTCTTGGTGTCTCTCTTCATATAGGCCCTAACCGTCAGGATGTCTAAGCATCCATCCTGTTTCCGTCTGTCAAAAGACCTCCTAAGTGATTGGTCAGAGGGGGAGGGTAGGCGGGTCATCGTCAGTGGTCCTGTTGCAGATATCTGTCCACTCGCCCCGAACAATGTCAACACCATGGCAGCGGCCGCTATTGCTGGGTCAACACTGGGCTTCACAGGAGTCCGAGGCGAGCTTGTGTCAGACACAGCGTGAGTTACACTGAAATTCTGTCACTTCATCATCACTTACATTAAACAAGAAGACTTAGTAAACACTTACTGAATAACTTTCATTGTTTCCTTTTTTGACAACCATTCAAAAACCAACCGCACCCAAGAAAGGAGAAACCAGAGGGTGTTGTCCTCAGTTTGTCATCTGTGAGGGGTTTCATCATGATTTCTGTTATTTATTTATCCCTCGTCCTCACAGCCTGAGAGATTATCATGTGGTGGAAGTAGAAGTGACCGGTGTGGATGGATTCACTGTGAAAACCATCAGGAGGAACCCAGCCAAATTAGGAGCCGTGACTGGCAACGCCACCTATAACTCCTTCTGGAGCAGTTTACTAGGTACAACATCTATCAGTTTAATTGCATCAGGAACATCATTGCTTATTTGTAAACCTATTCATCATATTAAATTAATGGACCAATCAAGTTCTAACTTAGAGATTGCCCATGGAATGAGAAGTTCATGTAAGTTTTCTCTGAGGCCTTGGACACCCAGGGAAAGCTCCAAAAATAGGGCTCTGGAAAATCAAGAGATGTCGGGGGTCCCTTGGGATTTTCTGGGCTCTTTCGGTGCTTACACACAGGTGCGTTCAGTCACTGCATGCCAGTGGGTGGTCCCGACAGTCGATGGTGTGTACTGTGTAGCTAACTATGCAAATGCCTTGAAGTAGGCCTATATCCGTAATTTGATTGGCTAGTGCCTTCAGTTGCTCTCCCGTCGGTGCAGCAAAAGTTGAACCTTTTGACGGGGGCGACGCAACGGACCCCCAATTCAGCAACAGATGACGTAAACCCAAGTAAAATGAACGAGATGCATCTCCAGCACTGCACACAACTGTGTGTAAGCACCGTTTGCCTGTTAAAAACTACATGTGGGAACTGAGCAATAGAGGAGACATGAGATACAGTAAGAGCAGGAACGGTCAGAGGAGACATGAGATGGTGTCTTGGGATTTACTGGGCTCTTTGCCTGTAATAAAGTTCAGTTAGCTGTTATGTGGTGTATATGGACTTACTAGCCATGTTCATAATATCAGACACATTTTCTTTCTATTTTTTAATCAGGACAATAAGTCTTCCATAGATTTTTTTAAATAAATAAATCTACCAGTAGGAATTTATCAAAATTATATGTACACTGACTTTTCCTTCTTTTAGTTTGCAGAGGCCATGGAGGTAGAGTCTACCTGTGCTGAGATTACAAGCTTTGTTGATACATTCACCTGTTTTGTTACCGATGGCTATACATCTCATCTGACCATAGTAATGTACTTAAAGTAATTAAAAGTGCTCAGTGTTTTGATGTTCATACTAATTCAGTTTAGTGCGTTTGTTGAGTGTACTGCAAGAATAACACTGTGCAAAAGCTGATATTAAAATTCCAACAATAAAAATATATGAAATGGACAAATCTTAATGCTAATATATACTTTATTTCTGTCATCTTTATGTCTTCAGGTGCACATTAACACACATAACAAACTCAAAACAGGGGTGTGTGTATATATGCATGCACTAAGAATATGCAAATCCTCCTCAAGACTTCCAGGAAAATATTCAACAAGGCATAGATCTGTTTGAAATCACAGTAGAGGTTCAGAACCTGTCAAAAGATTATAGCAAATAAAGCAATCTCACATGAAGCACTGAGTATTGCTGGCCTCACAGAACAAATGCAGTGTGCTATAACACACACATACACACACAGTAGTACACATACTTGCTTTTGAGGGGACTTTGTCGGAAGGTTTTTGATTTGGACATTGTAGTCTTGTGTGTGACTGTGTGTGTGCGTGTGTGTGTGTGGAGGCGGGGTATGTGTATGTGTATGTTTTACAGTCACTTGATATGTGTGTAACATGGCCTTTCTATCACAGAAGACGTTGGTTAGTTTTTTGTCTGTTAGCTGAGTTCCATGTTAGCACCTCTGGTTAGCTGCAGCTAGAAATCCTTGTTAAAATTTCCTGTTTTGTTGTAGCTACAGTTCTTTGCTATTATTGAGTTTTCACCATAGCTTTCTAGAAATAAATGGAAGTTGAAATGTTTCAGTTGTTCAGTTATTGTTATGTTCTATACTGTGTCTTGCAATCATCGATCTCTTCTCTGGCATTTGTGATATCACTTGCACAATAACCATGTTTGCCTTATTCTGGAGTGTGTGTGAGTGTGTGTGTGTGTGTGCGTGCGTGCATGTGTGTGTGCCTAGTAGGACTGGAGTGTTACCATTTACTTAGAAGGCCATCACTTACAACTACAAACATGAACAGAATTTTATAAATTCAATGTAGAATTGGTATCAGCCACAATGCTGTGGTGTACGTGTGTGTGTGACTGTGTGCGTGTGTGTGTGTGTGTGTGATTGCTGGTAAAATGCTCTGAGCATGTGTATGTATGTGTGCCTTTTCTGCAGTGGCTTATGAACATGTAAGGTGAATGGGCGAATGGCTGTGTGACTTGTCTTGTCTATGTATGAATCGGCAAGTTAATTCTTTTGAGAGGTGGAATTATTGGTTGCATACAATTTGTGGGGAAGGGTGAAAGGCTGGCGGATGTTGAGTTTGTCTTTCTCAGCCTCCAAGTCTTCATCGTAACGCTCATCCTCTTCTTCGTTGTCCTCAGCCTCACTGTGGTGGGGAGAGGAGTGGAGTGAGTGGGCAGGCGAGGGCGGCACGGAGGCTGGACGCGGGTACCTGAAGCCCGATGTCTGCAGAGAGAGGAAGAGGAGGATGAAGAGGAGGAGAAAGACAAAAAGGTATACTGTGTCAGGGCACACAGCCATATTGGAAAATAGTAATCCCATTCATTTAAGCACCAGAAAGGTTGACCTTTTAACTTCAGCTCACAAATAAAATGTTTCTATTCAAAGAGCACACACAAAACCCTTCCTACTTAAAGAGAAATGTTTATGCATTTCCACACAAATGCATAGAGGTATACTATAGGGAGACTTACAGATGTTGGATCATGAGCCTCGTAGACGTAGGTATCTGGGAAGGCTTTAGCCAGAGCCATGTGACGAGCAGCGATGTAGTACTGTGGCAGAAGGAGAGAGACGCAGATCACACATCAGTCAATTCAAGTCAATGAAATGGGCTGTCAGATTCCTACTTGAAACAAAATACATGCTCAAGCATCAGCTCTGACCCTGCCGAGGTATCTCCAGTCCAGCAGGTCACTGAGGCGTTCTGTTCGGTTTCTCTGGATGATCCTCTGTCGGCGGCTCTGCTGGCAGAACTGGTACAGGAACGTGGTAAGCTGGTTACAGGACTCATCCACCCCACGGTATCGTCTGTCGAGAATGTAGATACCTGGGATGGAGGAACAGCCACAGACTGTCAGTTTATTTCACACATAAATTTGTGCATCATCGTATTTAGCCACTTTCGATCCCACATCAAACTTTTGCAAGTTATTGTAAATAAGTACAGTACAGTTTGTTGCACCCACTGAAAACAAACAGGAAAGTGCGGTGTTTAAAAAAAAAAAAAAAAAGAAAAGTACAGAAATGTTTCGCAATGACAAGACTTACCGTAGGCAGAAGGGTCTGCTATGTGTTCCTCCATGAAACAGCCGAATCCGGACAGATTTGTGGAGATAGACGGAATTCCCATTACAGTGCATTCAGCTGAGAGGCAGGACAAAAGAACATGGTGAGTAATGTCTGGGATTTCATGGCCAACACGTGTTGCATGAGGTGCACATGTGCACAGTACCTGGTGTGTACCCCCAAGGCTCGTAGTAAGAGGGAAACACCCCAAGATGGCAGCCCCTCACAAACTCCTCATAGTCCATGGGCAGCAGTGGAGACGTGGAGGACAGGAACTCTGGATGGAAGATCACCTACGTGTCGCAGAGTAAGAGTGAACAAATAACTTCACCTTTTCAGGAGTTTCATGGTGCATGACAGTGTTCTGTGTTTGGACTGGTCTAAACATGCTCATCAGCACACACACCAATACACATCAAAAGATGAGAGTGGGGTATGCCCAAAGCTTTACCAACCCCATGATTGCAGGTGCCACATTTCTTTAATGCAGCAGGTCTAGTACTGACTAATTGAGTTTCGAAAGGAGTTTTTGATGTCATATCTCACCAAGTAGTGAATCTGTCAAATGTGAGATTATAAAATTGCTGCCAGCATGCAATATTAAACAAGTCTCTTGTCCAATGAGAAATGAATAAACAAGACCTAACTGTTGTATAAACATATTTACACGCACGCACGCACACACACACACACACACATGCACGCACACACACACGTGCATACACTGCCCAGAGGTGGGGTGTGGCTGATGAACCATGTTCCCATGTCTCAGGTTTTGATTTCCTAATAATTGTGTAAGCAATAGCTGGTGTCGTTGCCTTTTACCACATAATTTACAGGGACTGCGCTGCTTTCACATGCGCACACACACACATTGTCCACCTGGACAATTCCATTTCCTACACTGGACTATTTGAACTTTCTGACACTAAATAGGATTAATGCATCATCATACCGGATATGTAACCATCCCACCTCTTGTAACATACACCTCAGGTGGCCTTAAACACCATGTTCTATTCTCTACATCTGACTAACTTATGCATTTATCATTTATACAGACCTTACTGTTCTGTAACTGACCCTAGGCATATGGCCCTTGAGAGAAAGTGGAATAGAGCATTATGTCCAATATTCCAATATGTGGTTTAATGTTCTGCATTTCTCATTAGTAGGTCACTTTGATACTAAAAGTATGATTCTATGTAGTGACTGTATGACATCTGTACTGTCCCTGTATATATCTGTGCGTGACTGTATTTAGAGATAAGCGGGAATATTATGACTTTGCAGTATTTCACTGTTCTGCATGGATGCGTCAGTAGCTATCTGCTCTGGATTGCCAGGTTGCCACTAATCAGGGTCTGATTCAGTGTAGTCCACGTGAGATGGGATGACCAACGGCATCTCCCGTCAGCCTGGAAGGATACTTAAACCCTAACTATTTCCTTGTCTAGTTAGAGCAGCTGATGGATCTTTAGGTGAAGTCATGCTGTCTCGCCCTTGATGCGCATTATTGTAAATAAACTCTGTTCCTGATTTTTCATACTATTGGTCTGAGTAGGTCTCTATTAAATCTATGGTATCAAAATTGAGTCGTGGATCTGCTCGAGGTTTCTTCCTATATGGATCTCCAATTCTAGGGAGTTTTTCCTCGCCCCTGTTACCCATGGGCCTTCTTTTCTTTTCTCTGATTGTCTAACACTCTGTAAAGCGCCATGAGACATGTGTAATGTTTTGGCGCTCTATAAATAAAATTAAATTGAAATTGAAAACCCACACACATACGCGCATACTCGCGTGCGCACACACTTACACTTACACATACCTTTACTCTGTCGGAGGAGCTGTTGAAGAGGCCGATGCGGCGAATGCAGGTCAGGATCGGGTCATTGCTGTCCTCCAGCATGTTGTGGGTGCAGATAGGGGGCTGACACTGGCGCTGCGTGGCGAAGATGGCGCGCTTCATCATGGTAAAGTCTTCCTTGTCCAACATCTTACTCACATCTGGCAACTGACCACTGGAAAAGGCATTCAGTCATTATTATTCAGCAACTCTGACTTATTCAGTTTCTAATGTCGGTAAAATAAATGAAATTAAATACAGAACATAGTTATAATTTATCAGATCAGATGTCAGATACTCACACTAGCAGTGACTCATAGAGTTTTTTCCCAAAGCGCTCTTTAACACTCTGCGCGGTATCCCTGTCGTGAAACAAGCACATGCAGATAAGTACTTGATACTTCCCCTTGAAAATGAAAAGAATACTAGACTAGAGCATAGTGATGGCATTCAGAGGTAAATAAATGTGTGCGGTGACAGTTACCAGAGCTGCTTCCGCACTGCCTGGCCTTTGAGTGTCTCCACGTTAAAGTTGTTGGTCCTTGCGGGCATGATGAAAAAGGCAATAACTGTGACATCACTGTGGTTTACCTGCAACACACACACACACACACACACACACACACGGTTTGACTTTATACCACACACAGGACCAAAAAGGCTGACTAATAATAATACTGAACAAGCTAATACCAATAATAATCATCTGACACAATTTAAAGGTTCTCTCTTTAGTCACAAGGGTTCATTTGACACCACATTAAAAATACACATCACAAATACATTACTACATAACGTAAAAGATACAGTACTTTCCATTTATTGAATTTGGATATTGAACAACCAGTGCTCTCCTTAAAAAACAAGTGGCAGATGGTGAACCATAACCCTTCCAGTTTAAAGGGCAAATCTAATATCCGTCAGTTGAGTTCATAAGCCAAGTATGGAGCCAGTGGAGAGTTGAAGCATATCAGTACATCTTGGCATGGAGGATGATTGGCACAAGACTGTGTACTCAAATAAGGGGGCTTTTTTTAAAAAAGACTCTTCAAAAGCATATTGCATGTTGACCTGCTTCTGAGAACTCTTCCAGTAATTTACAATAGAGAGTAGGCATATTACACAAGGTTGTACAAGATTATTTTAAGTGTGAAGTTTAAATGTCACGTGCAATCTTCAAAGCATATAATTGTAAAAGATAAATCCCAGGTTATTGTTAAATTGCCACTCTCTGAACTAATGATTAGTAGTCAAGAAGCTTCAAAAATAAATTTTAAGGCATATTCATATTTTCAAAAGATCCCCATTTCTATACGGAACAATGAAGGTCTTTACTCTTAAGAAACCCATCACAGGTTACTTCACCTTGAAATAAAACATTTAAATTAACATTTATTCTCATATCTTCAAATATAAATGTTTCATATCTAAATTAAAAATTGATGTGTGGCGCACTCACCCTCAGCAGATAGTTGAGTCTGGCCAGAGCCTCTAGAAAGATGTCCGCCCCTTTGTTAGAGAACTCATAGCGGCCAGCAATGAAGAAGAATACAGACTTATCCAGGTTAAAGTCCAGGTGCCTGCCAAAGAATTAAAGCGTCAATAAAATGTACGTGTTTGTGTGTACATATATGTATGTGTGTCTGTCTGCATTTGTGGAATCTGAATTCATTTCGACTGCTGTATTATATGTTGGGTTACTAACCCATAGAAGTGACCTCTGATGAACTCCTGAATGCGGTTCTTGCTCTGGGCATGGAGGTTCTGAAACTCATGCATGGCTGAGAACTTCTTCACATTCAGTCCATTAGGAGTGATAATGTCTGTGCCGAGAGAGAGAGAGAGAGAGAGAGAGAGAGAGAGAGAGATTAACACATTTTGTTAATGTTTCCATGTAAGGCTGGCAGGACGGAAGCCGGACAGGGTCAATACGCTTAGTGCTCACCTGGCTTCCTTTTCAGCAGAAACTCGGCTTCGATGGCCGTGATCTGGGAGACGGTGGTGAAAACATGGGCGCACCGTGCAGCCGCCCGCTCCAAACAGTAGCGGTGATAGATCTGCCTATCTCCAGCCTCCTTATCCACATTAAACTGCAGATTAGAGCCAGAGAGAGCCAGAGAGAGTGAGAGAGAGAGAGCGAGAGAGAGAGAGAGAGAGAGAGCGAGAGAGAGAGAGAGAGAGAGACATTGTTAACTCCCAATTGCGTTGACATACATGGAAAGATATGCATTCCCTGTCAGATTTTCAGATCACAATGTGAATGCAATTTTCATCCTTAGAGTATGTGTGTCATGCCAAAAAGCAGAAAGATGCTTATGACTAAAGTATTTAATACATGACATTATTTTACATGTGTCCTTATATTACACATGATAATCTGAATTTGTGGTCTTGCCTCAGCAAGGTTGTTGTAGAAGTCCACATTTCCAGCGCAGAGGTATCGTCCCAGTAATGTGGCATGAGTGGTGAAGATGGTTGCCACGGGTAACTGTCTCTGTCGACATAGCATCAACCCCAAGCCGGCTAACCACTCGTGAAAATGTGCCAATATGTGTGGGGGTTCCTCACATTGAGCTGCATACTGAAACAAATATCACATTAGTATTGATGGCATTATTAGTGAAAGAATTAAATAATGACTCTCTCTCTCATACGCGTACGCGTGCGCGTGCGCACACACACACACACACACACACACACACACACACACACACACACACACACAGTATATTTAGACACACACCTCGCCAAGAAGCCAGGCTGTCAGGAAACCAAAGAGCACGGCGTCGTTGGCCTCTCTGTCGAACCACGGCACACCAATGCCACAGTTCTCCCACAGCTCGCTCTTCCAGCGGTCCAATGACCACGCTGTGAAGCCCACGTCAATCAGAACCACGTAGGGACTACCCTCGATCAGCCAACGCCCAAAATATACCTAGCAGGTGAGGGGGAAGGGGGATGGACAAATTCAGCATGACTGGCGGCCAGACAAAGGACAGTGACAAAGGTCCTGACACTGAGCTTTATTTGTTAATGATTGATGTCCATTAATTTTCACCATTTCTTCTACTCATTTAAGCAACCATACAGACACAGTTACAATTGCTGAAGCCTCCTATTGAAAGGGGATACACACACACATAGACAAATATGCACGCACACACACACACACACACACACACACACACACACACATATATATATATATATGTGTGTGTGTGTATATATATATATATACACATAGAGAGAGAACTTATATAAAGGGATAGTAGAATTCACTCAAAGAGCAAAGATAGACAGCTGAGCCACTGATACAACCTCTGACCTTTCAACACACATACCAGGGAGATTACAGCTCCCGGAAACATACACACACACACACACACACAGTGCAGAATGAAGGTCTTGGGTTTCAGGTTTGGGGTCAAAGCAGTACACAAGCACTATATGTTCTTCCATTGAACTACCTGAAAAGATCACACTCATGTATGAATCATCTTGCATAACATGCTTCTGATGTAAAAAAAATAAAAGGTAAATGTGATATCAGTGTTTGTGTCTGTGTATGTATATGAAGACATGTTTGGTCAGTTTGGACAGGTGTGTGTGTGTGTGTGTGTGTGTGTGTGTGTGTGTGTTTGCACGTGTACATGTGTGTATACCTTACAGCCACTGGCGTTCATTTTGTCTATGGTTCTCCTTAGAGCTGGGTTACTGGGCTCAATGAGCTCAACCTGAGTTCTGACGTTGGACTCCGTGTAGGGGCCCACCAGGAAGTAGTTCTCCCCCCATTCCTCACAGGTCAGACGAGCTTTTGTCTGAATGACAGTGTAAATCCCCCCAACTGGATGGAAAGAGAGAGAGAGAGAGAGAGAGAGAGAGAGAGAGAGAGAGAGAGAGTCATTCATGCTATGAAGATATATTTTGAGGGGGGAGTTATATAAACATCACATGACACACATACCCCTGTGACCACACAATAACACTCACTTACTTGCTCAGTCAGTCAAACACATACACACACACACACACACACACACAATTATGCAAAGTATATTAAATATATATACTTCATACACCAATAAAACACCTCAGTGGCTACTATTACCAGGCTGTACCTTGATACTTCTTAATAATGTAGATTAATGTAACAGGTAGATTTTTCTTCAATCTCTGAGTTGTATACAAATGAGACAAGGCATAAAATAATAACTCACCATTACAGAACAAAATATCCTATAATCACTCACTTAACACAGTGGCTCTCCATCAAATATACTTTACATGAATAGCCTAATATAGCTCATACTGAAAATACAGTTTGGGTACATATCTGTGAGAGCTGGGGTAGGCCAATAGGCATCTATCCTAGTTTTTTTTTTACAAAAAAAAAATGTTTTTATGCACTGTCCCTGCTGAAATGAATAAATAAATTACAAATTACTCAGGAGTGTTTTTATGGCAGTTCACACCATCTTGGTCTCATATTGGCCTTACAATCTACACACACACAATCTACACCCTTGTGAGAAGGGTGAGAAGGACACACCTACCTTTGTTGGCCACTTCCCATGCTATTTCAAACAGCACAGCATCCTCAAGGTCAAACTCCTCATCCCATTCATCAAGCCCCGAAAGCGAGGTGACTGACAGACTACGGGCCAGCGGCATCCTGGTAGATGTAGTCAAAAACAGACACAATAACTATATGACACAAAGAATTATGAGGAAGCAACAAGACCGGTAAAGTAGGAATGCATGCATATCTATTGCAACAGGTGCTGGATACTGGCCGATGCAAAGGAAAAAAGAAAAGATAATCCACAAACGGTCTTCTTTGCTCCCAAGGTGATTTAATAGGTACAATGTTTTGACCACTCGGGTCTTGGTCAGGTACATATCCAACAGGTACATACAGTACTATATGCTAAAGGGAAATCCTGTAACTATATTAAATCACCTTGGAAGCAAAGAAGACAGTGTGTGGATATCTTTTCTTTTTTTTCTGAAGCAACAGAACACCGACATCATAACCTTATGTGCTTGTGACTGGTGTGTAGTATGTGTTGTTGGAATGTATGGCATGCTTCCAAGACCAGCCACTCCATCTTACTTTTGTATGTAGTCTAGCCACTACTCAAACACACAAACGCTCTCCTGAGTCTGTGCATGCGCTGAACCACAGCACTGGGAAGTTTCCCTTGCCACAGAAAATGTAATAAAGGGGGGCATTCTGCTGAACTCAACGTCATCATCTCTTAATAGATCACACAAGCCCATCTATCCTTCCTTTATCTGACTTCTGCACAGATATACTTACAGTTCTGGGATTGGGTAATTTATTTTCACACTATTGCAAACACTGTGTGGGTGTGAGAGAGAGGCGTTTAGTTATTTCACCATCATTCTCAGGTTCAGACAGAGCACCCATTAACATTAACTCTCCCCCACCCCCTCTCTCATTCACATTCACACAGACACACACACACAATACTTGGTCAATAGGATGTGTATGACACACACACTTGCAAAATACTGTGGAAATTATTTTGGCAGTGCACGTAGGCCTATGTTTGGTCATACTGCTAAGTATTGGAGGACTCAAACCTATCTTTAAAAAATGAATAGCTGCATTTATGTCACAGCTAGACTGCTCTCAGTTTTCGCAGCAGGACAGTTTACATGTTAGGACGGCGTGTTCTCCCATACACTAACCAAGCAGGCAGATGCGTACGTGCGCTTTCACCACAGCCACAGACGCACGCCATAGCCTACAACATCTCTGTTGTACGCGGAAGCTTAATTGCAATAGGCTATTTTGTGTCAATGGTCTCAAATCCATATCAAAAGACATCCCAGCCTATACATCTTTCAAACCGCCACGCTACCACTGGAATTACACAGACATATTTCATCAGGAAGGACATGGGCATGCAGACAGGAGAAGTGCGAGTAGCCTAGATTACAAGCGGAACATTTCCTGACGGACAGACTTGTCGTGTTCGTGCAACATCTTCTATGCAAGTGGAAGAGAGAGTAAATATTTCAGATTCAAACAATATCAACCCAGCTGTTTTGTGCACAGCCATTAACACGATTGCCTACATCCACTCACCCTGCGGCGGCTTCCTTTCCCAGCGCAACAACCTAACATTCACAGCAGCGCAAGACAGTCAAAAAAGAATGGGGCGTGTGCAGGTGGACACTTCACACGCCTTTCAACTCACATTGGAGTTTTTTGGCGTTTGTCAAAAATGACATTCAACGGGAAGGCGTGGTGTCACTGATGCTCTGCCCCTGAACATATCATTACCGTTCAAGAATAATGAGGAAATACATTCTGCATGGTTATATGTGCACTGTAGTGTACGCCCAAACGTCGCAGATGACTGGAAGGAGGCGTTTCCCAAAATGAGATGCCTGATTGCCTGGTTTGGAAACTCGTGAGTTCTGCTACTGGTGGAGCCCCTGTCTGTCGATCCTTGCTGACTGACTCGTGAGGAGCCTCAATTTTTTTCAAAGGAGCTTGAAAGGGCAACATAAGCTATTTATAATGTGTGGCTGGCCCAGGTGCAGAAAATAGGCTACAACGTGACTTTTGAGCGTCACTTTTTAGTGGTGTAGTTGGCAGTTGTTTTTTTTAGCCGAACATCAAATGACAAATTCAACAATTTGATCTTAGCATGCTTGGCACAGTGTCTAAAGCTACAAATGCAGTAGCCTAGTACAGGCCATGTTGCCGTTGTTAATTGCGTGATATAAGGTCGGTAGCCTATCAGAAGGATCGGTCGGCTAGGCTACGACAAACAATCTGGTAGACAACAATATGCCTAGGCCTACAATACGACCGGGGAAAGTATTTATATGGGCCTCATGAAATTATCATTCTTAAGTTGCATCAACATCTATCCACATTACTCATTTTGTCCAGACTGCTTGATTAGACAGCTGAGAATGATAAAAAAAAAACGAGCAAATCGACCCTCTAAACATGGCTGAAACGACTAACCACTAAATCGGTCAACTTCCGGATTTTTGCCGGGAAAACGGAAATCATTCGCGGTGAAAGTTCAGTGGTTGAATATAGGGAAGTGGCGGGAGTTTCTGTCAGACAAGTTAACGTGAGGGGAAACGGGACCAATTTGGACGAAGGTATAAATGTTTTTTTAATCAATCTCAGCCTTGTTATGAATCCAAGAATGATCACCGTAAGGTCGTCTGAAAATCACTTGCTTGGCCTGTCTTCGCTTGGTTAAGTTATTAGGCTAGTTGGTTGTTGATACTTTGTTAGCTTGCTAAATAAAGGTTAGCTTATGTGAACATTGCAGTGTTGTACAAAACTGTCTAACCTCAAACTTAACGTTGTATCCGCAGACGTAGGAAGATGGTTGACTTTTAAGTTAGAAGCTACTGAGAAGTAATTTTGATGCCCCAACAGAAGGCCTGTCGTTAGCTAAAACTTTTCACAATATAAACAGTAAGATTGAAAGTCCTGTTTAAGTGAGCATCTTACAGCATTTAGTAAAAGTGACTTGAGATCATTGTAACTTACCGTGGGAACGTTATAGCATAACATAAAGGTAAGGCAATTATTCAGTTATTTTTCCTGGAGCATGCGTCTTCGGGTGCCAAGAAGGTGCCCCTGCTTGGTTGGTAACGTTAATCAAGAGCGCGGTGAAGTTGGCTGGACGTTTGATATTCAGCTTTAATGGAGTGTCTTCCTCGGACAGTAATAAGAAAAAAGCTATGCCTTTTGTGGTTGTAGCTGTCTTTATTCTAGTAAAGAGCAGTAATGAAGCACCAGCAGTCAGAGCCTCACATTGATCATCTATGCCAGGTGTTTTCAATGTGATTTCTCAATGTTTTTGGTTCCATGGACCCCTTTTGGGGGATTTTCCGAGGACCCTCTCATAACCATAACAATTAAGCATACCATTTTGAAGTTGTGGCCATGTCCACTATCCCATGTTTTTTTGGCAGATGTGTGACTTGGTCTTTTGTCAATTTTGGATTTTGCATCACTTGACAACATGGACTGACTCAAACATGTCTACACATTTTCAGCTGACTAACAAATAAGCCAAGCTAAGCAGTAGTAGGAATGGTTCTGACCTAAGTAAAGTTAAATGTTAATGTGGGTAGGAGCGAATAGACACAATTTGCTTGTCTAATGGGTGAAAATGGGCATCATCTGTAGATGTTAATTTTTAAAATGATAAACCTCAACATCATAATTTCAAGCAAATTATTTTGCGGACCCCTTGGCTATGGGTCACGGACCCCAAGGGGTCCCTGGACCCCACTTTGAGAATCACTGATCTATGCATACCTGTCCCTCTTCCTAGACTCTTAATGTAAATTAACCTTCAAATCTAATGCAATCAGTTCTGAGTGATGGTGTCTTCGAAATGCCAAGATGTGGACCTTTCCTTTGTCACCATGATAAAGCTGATCATTTATAAAATCGTGATGACCACTCATTTGATGGTCTGAGAAGATGCTTTGTTATTATGTTTGGCATGTGCACAGGCAGAATGTTTGGTCATTTCTTAGTTATGATGGTAATGTATACAAACTACTATCCATATGGTTATGTCTGTGTACTTTGACCCTAAGGTTATGTGGAGTACAATTAACACCATCACCTTGGTCTTATTTCAGGTCTCTTGAGGAATGGAGCAGAAAAAGAGGCAGAATGGAGGTTCCTTCAATGGCGGGGCCTCACAGGCCAAACGTGGGAAGCCGGGGGGAGACTGGGAGGACAGCCCGTCTCAGTTTGAGGAAGAGCTGGCCAACTTTGACGACCCCGACATAGAAGCTGAGTCAGGTGAAGGGCAGGCAGGCCATGATGTCATACCAGTAGGTAAGTGAAGTGGTGATGAAGTGCGACCAGCATCTATACTTTACTTATGCCTCCTCCTCCTCTCTGTGACGTGAGACTATGTATGACAGTCGGCTTCCATCTTGGCAACACTAGCAGCATGTTGTACTTCGCTCCAAGAGAGCAAAGCATCAAGACTTTATCGTTATCAGCCATTAATATGCACTGGAAGTGATCTTTTTCAAAGCGATATTAGTGCTGTTCATTTGTTGGTAAATATTAGTCATGGTACACCTCACAGTTTTTTCATACTTTCATTGTTACTGTTACTGTTGTATATGCCTTATGCCTTGATCTGCCTTAACATCTGCTGATATTTGACCCCTGACCTTTATTCTCTTTGACCTTTGTTCAGCTGACCTGTTCTCAGCTGAAACGAATCCAAGATGGCCCCGACCAACCGCTCCACCCCTAAACCAGTACACCCAGAGCCTCGTTTTCCAGCAGATTGACCTGGATTATTATCTGGGTAAAGCAAGCTTTAACACACATCATTGTCGGCTCAAACAGGCTTGAACTTGGTCATCTATTTAGTACAGACCTGATTTCAGCTGAATTTGGTCTTTAAATTCATGAAAATCAGGAACAGCAATCATACATGTATTTCACAAGATCCAAATATAGTGCCTTTCAACAGTAATCGAAGAGTGTGTGTGTGTGTGTGTGTGTGTGTGTGTGTGTTGTGCGTGCCCTGGTGCACACAGACTCACCAGTTGCAGGTATGCCTGGTCAGTCTCAAGGGAAGGTTCCGATCATCCGCATGTTTGGCGTTACGGATGCCGGACACAGCGTATGCTGCCACGTGCACGGATTTGCCCCTTACTTCTACATCCCCGCCCCTAACGGTGAGAATACACCCTGATCGCTGCATCTGCAACCTCATCGCTACATCTGTACATCTCGATCGTCATACTAACCTCAGAGCTACTGCATTTATTTTGAAGACTTTGTCTGTGCTTATTGTATACCGGGTGGTTAGTTGATGTGGTGATTTTTCCGATAGCATCATTTCTCCTCTGTGCTCGACAGGTTTCACCCGCGTTCACCTGGCTGACTTCCAGCGGGAGTTGAACTCTGTTGTCCTGAAGGACATGCGCTCTAACAAAGACAACATCTCAGCCACTGTGCTGGCTGTAGACATCACCCGCAAAGAGAGTGAGTCTCTCAGCAGCATATAGTCTGGCTGCTCATTGTCCACTTTTCATATTTTCATTTTTTGTGTGTGTGTTTAATATCTTGTCATTTTTCATCAAGGTATGTATGGATACCATGGGAATCGGCCTCAAGACTTCCTGCGGATCACCATGGCAATGCCACGCCTGGTGGCCCCGGCAAAGCGTTTGTTGGAGCAGGGCTTCAAGTTTGGTAGCTTCCCCCCACAGTCCTACTCCCCCTATGAGGCCAACATCGACTTTGAGATCAGGTGGGTGACCGTTTATGGCATCTCGTACAAGTGGATCCAGGAACCAGGAACAACTGTGCCCCAGAAAGATGTGGTATTATCAAAATAAACCTGATAGATTTATTTTTATAATAATGAACTTGTCCTTTGCTCTGAGTAAATACCATTTAGAGGAGATTTACTGGTCAGCTACTGCATCTCAGCAGTGTGTGTGTGTGTCCGTGTGTGTGTGTGTGAGAGAGAGAGAGAATACACACGACACAGCTATTTGCAGTGATTTTGTTTTCACCCTGGCTTCACCTTCAGGTTCATGGTGGACTGTGATGTAGTGGGCTGCTGCTGGATTGAACTGCCCAAAGGAAAGTACCGAGTCAGAGAAGAGAAGAACCCTGGGGACATGAGCTCCAGGCATCCAGGCAGGGTACAGTACACTTTTACAGAGTGGGCACTTGCAGTAGACTGTGGAGAGACAGAGGTGGCATGCTAGATTGGACTGACAATCTAAAAGCATTTATTTGTTTATTTCCCCATGAATGTTCAACATGTCAATATTGCAAAAAAAAAAAACGTCCTAATATGGTGTAGTATTCTACTCTTTCCTTAACCTTCTCTCTCTCTTTCAGGTGTCTCTGTCTCAGTATGAGGTGGATGTTGGATGGACAGATCTGATCAGTCACCCAGCAGAGGGAGACTGGCAGAGGATCGCGCCGCTCCGAATCCTAAGCTTTGATATAGAGTGTGCCGGGAGGAAAGGTGTGTCCAGTAACCTCACTCGGTGAATGTCCTGTGTCTGTAGATTTACTGTGTGCGCTAATACCTATTTGAATGTGTGTAAACTAAGCTACATTTGTGGGTATTAAGGGTGTTGTGTGTCTGTATATGATTGTAGTGTTTTTCTATTTATGAATATGCAGACAATGTGTAAGTGTGTGAATTAAAGAGTGTGTGTGTGAGTGTGAGAGTTCATGTGTGTTGTTTGTATGTGCTCAGGGATCTTCCCGGAGGCGGAGGTGGACCCGGTCATCCAGATCGCCTCCATGGTGCAGCGTCAGGGAGAGAAGGAGCCGTTCGTCCGCACCGTCTTTACCCTGCAGAGCTGCGCCAGCATAGTGGGCTCACAGATCCTCTGTTTTACTCAGGAGAAGAACATGCTGCAGGTACACACACACACACACACACACACACTTTTATACCTCTGCCGGGTCTTATTGTATTCAGGGTTGAATTTGCTGCAGTCATACACATATACATACTCGCACCCACATCCTCACTAGTTCTTTTTTACCCAGGAAGAGCAGGCTGCATTTATGCACACAAACACACATTTCCTTTGAGTATTATCTCTGGACCATACACACACACACACACACTTTTTTATGATGTGCTGATGTGACACTTTTTTTTTAATTCACAGAAATGGGCTGAGTTTGTGAGAACGGTGGACCCAGATATCATCACAGGCTACAACATTCAGAACTTTGACTTTCCTTACCTCCTCAACCGAGCTGCTACCCTCAAGGTTTGCTGGTTGGCATGTACTCTGTGTGCGGGTCTGATGTTTGTTTATCCATCTGTCTGTCTACCCCTTTGTGTGTGTGTGTGTGTGTGTGTGTGTGTCTGCACCTGCACCCAGCTACCATGGCTGAATGTGCTTGAATGCGGCTGTGCTCGTTCCACTTTCATAGTTGAGATTGAAATGATCTTTAAAAATGATGGAAGCCCGCTTTATAAAAAAAAGTGTGTTTGTCTGTGTCTAGGTGAACCTGTTCCCCTACTTGGGCCGGGTGCGGGGCATTAAGTCTGTGCTGAAAGACTCCAGCTTCCAGAGCAAGCAGATGGGCCGCAGGGAAAACAAAACGGTCAACATAGAGGGCAGGGTCCAGTTTGACCTACTCCAGGTACACACACGCGCATCAGTTCACAGAGGAGCATAGGGTTCATAAGTCTCAGTGGTTGAGAACAGGTGAAGTATCCACAGGCCTCATAGGAAGACTGCAGGCTCAGCAAGATGGTGCACTGTTGTGATGTCTCATTTATCTGTGTGTGTGTTCAGGTTCTGCTGCGGGATTATAAGCTACGATCATACACGCTCAACGCTGTCAGCTTCCACTTCCTGCAAGAGCAGAAGGAAGATGTGCAGCATTCCATCATTACGGACCTACAGGTAACACGCACACACACACACACAAACTGTACGAGTCCTTTTGTGTAGATGCAACCAATGGTGCTTTAGGTCCAGTTCCACTGTAACATTTTTATTTTGTATCCCTCTTGCTCTTTTGACATCTCTCTCCTCTCTGTACCGGTCTCGCTGTAGAATGGGAACGAGCAGACGCGCCGCAGGCTGGCGGTGTACTGTCTAAAGGACGCCTATCTGCCGCTGCGCCTGCTACAGAAGCTCATGTGCGTTATCAACTACATGGAGATGGCCAGAGTCACTGGGGTCCCCCTCACCTACCTGCTCTCCCGCGGACAGCAAATCAAAGTTGTGTCTCAGCTCCTCAGACAGGTACACACACACACACACACACACACACACACACACACACACACACACACACACACACACGGTGCCTGGTGTACTATTAGCCTTTTTCCTTTGACAGAGAACTGGCCCCGTTCCTGTTCGCAAACCAACATTTGAACCAAACAAAAACATGATTCGGAACGTGCCACTTTGGTTCGGAGATTAATTCGAAAATACTTGTTTTTTTCTTGTGAACCGGAGTGGGCGTGTCACTTTACAGTTCAAACCATGCGTTTTCCCTCCTTATCAACTGTTGCCATGAGTAAACAAAACTAGTCAACTAGGACTAGATGGCAGACGTTAACTAGCATTTTTACAGGACAACAGTCATATCATTCTCCCGTTCATGCATCTCATTAACTTTTGTTTTGCATGCAACACCCATTGTTTGACGCACCCTTAGTTCGGTTCAAAACTGGTGGAAATGTGGGCTGGTTCACTAGATAGCACCAAGGATCAAAGAATTCTGAACGGAACCGGTTCAAGAACGGGTTTGCTGTCAGTGGAAAAACGGCTAATATGTAGACATCAGGCAGCGAAACCTGGAGGAGTGAGATGGAAATTGATTGCGTACATGTTGTTGCTGTGACATTATTTGTGTACATTATATTCTGCCAAATATAGCTCTGAGTTTGCTAAGGCAAACGGCTAAGCAGTGACCAAACGCAACGAACTATTTTTAACTTTAGACGCCTTGCGTTTTCAGAAGCCTTCCGCTTGTGCCTTGCTTTTATAAATGCAATGTGTGTTGCAGTGGTCAGTCACATTGTTCCATAGTGAAACAATTGAATTGGAGCACCTTCATGCATCCAGGATTTGCAATATACTGTAAGTGCATGATTGGGAGTCTTCTGTGTGTTTGTAGGCCATGAAGCAGGACCTGGTGATGCCTGTGCTGAGGAGTGAGGGAGGAGAGGACTACACGGGTGCCACAGTCATAGAACCTGAAAAAGGGTGTGTGTGTGTGTGTATGTGTGTGTAAGAGGGGACATTTTCACCCTTGGCTGTAATGGAGTGGTGTTGAGTCCTATATAGATGTAATCGGTGTGCTGGCTGTAGTAGGCATTTTAGTTTGGCTTGTGCACAGACTTTATAATGATTTTTTTTGTCTGTGTGTGGTAGGTACTACAGCATTCCTATAGCTACGTTGGATTTCTCCTCTCTGTATCCATCCATCATGATGGCCCACAACCTTTGTTACACTACATTACTTCCCAAGGGACAGGGGCATGCGGAGAAACTTGGGTAAGACCTATCTAAAGATCAGTGAAATGTAGCCTGCCTGAAGAGATACTTGTGGAACAGTAATTCATTATTGTGTGTGTGTGTGTGTGTGTGTGTGTGTGTGTGTGTCTGTCTCAGTCTCACTCCCGAGGACTTCATTAAGACTCCCACTGGTGACATGTTTGTGAAGCACGCGGTGAGGAAGGGCCTGCTACCAGAAATCCTGGAGAACCTGCTGGGTGCCAGAAAGAGGTAGACACACGCAGAGCACACCCACTATTAAATGTACACATGCAGACGCCAAGAAGAGTTGGATTCAAATATAAATGTGTATCGTTACAATGCAGAAATGAAAGGTCATCTCTATCCTGAAGCACATGCAATGGTCACAGTACATGCTAACACCCAATATTACAGAAACATGAATTGAGTTATACTACACAGTACATAAACGTGGTTGAATTATGCAACAGAAATTATTAGAATGTTTCTTTTTAAAGGAGTGTGTGTGTGTGTGTGTGTGTGTGTGTGTGTGTGTGTCTTAGGGCCAAGGCTGAGCTGAAGAAGGAGACCGACCCATTCAAGAAGCAGGTTTTGGATGGCAGGCAGTTGGCATTGAAGATCAGTGCCAACTCCGTGTACGGCTTCACTGGTGCCCAGGTGGGCAAACTGCCCTGCCTGGAGATCTCGCAGGTGAGCTCGGTGATGCGTTTGCCTTTCTCTGATCCTCTGCAATAAATTCTTGCCCAAGTCCTAAAACTATCTTGCCGATATGTAATTTTGCATTGTAAGAAAACAAAATATGTTTTTTTTAGGGCTGTCAAAATAACTGATTAATTTCGATTATTTAATTTGAGAAAAAATAACTGATTAAAAAAATTAGTGCAGATTAATCGATTCCGTATGACCTTTGACCCCAAGCCGTTCTAGTCAGTAAAAATTAGACTGTAAAATGAAGGAGAGAGAAGAAAACGTGTTGCCTGGATCATTGATTGGAACATTTACTTTTAAAAAACGGCCTGATGGTGTTGATAAAAATAAAGTGTTGAAAATAAAGTCCTCTGCAATGTCTGCAGCAAGGAATTTGCATATCACCGGAGTTCATCAACTCTATAGTCGCACATCAATGTAAAGAAATAAGTGCTGACATTGAGGGGAGTGTTAATTTATTTTCATTGTGTCCCCTAGGTTATATCTGTGGCCTGAAATGCCTTGTATGTGAAAAAAAAATTCTTCCCGAAGCACTTTTGAATTTATTTCCTCAGCATATTAGGTCATATCATAGATTATTATGGCAATTATTTGAACAGTGAAAATAATAATAAAAGAGTTTTTGAACTTTAATGTCACTAATGCTGATTATTCAATGATTCATTTGAATTCATTTATTTATATATGCGATTAATTTAGATTAATTAATCACAGAGTATGTAATGAATTAGATTAATTTTTTTAATCGATTGACAGCCCTAGTTTTTTTTTTCCTTCTAAAAATCCAAAACATAATCTACACACTGCAGGACAGACCAATACCTGGGTTTTACGTTGGAGGATGCCCTGTCTTGCATGTCAAACAATTACTAAAAAATTTAAGTTGGGTTAGGGTTTAGGAATAGTTTTTGTTTTACACAGCAAACACAGAAAGCTAGTTGAATCTACTTTTTTTTGCCTATTTTAGATTACGGTGATGTGTTTAATAGACATACCTCAAAGACAGTGTTGCAGTCATTAAACTCTGTATCATTCAGCACTAAGATTTATAACGTGTGCTGTACAATTTACTCCATTCATCACTGTGTACTGTATGAAATGGTTGCTTGGCCTTCTCTTTATGTACGAAGAGTAATGCACTGGTTAATCCTTGTATACAAGGTATATGTCTCTGCACTTTAAAAAACTAGTAAGACTGGTACAATTTACACTCTTGCAGGTACCGGTATATCCTGTTTAATGTTCCATCAGTACGTTCTGGGTTTGGCAAGGCAGCCTTTAGTTTTTTTTTTTAGCATTTCTTAAACAATTCTCTCAATCTGTGTTCCTGTTTTTAAGTTTTGTATTATTTCAGTTTTATTTTTGGTCGTTGTTTTCACTGCTGTGTTTTATCTTTCTGTGTGCTGCCTTCTTGGCCAGACCCACTTGAAAAAGAGTCAACAATCTCAATGTGTTCTTTATCCCTGGATAAATAAATGTAAATATTTCAATAAGGCAGGGCTCTACTTTGCAAAAGTACTTGATTCACTGAGTTTACCTTCTGATTTCACACAGTACGGTTCTCTTGTGGTTTGTAAAACAGCTGACCTCTACTATGAATGTTTGCCTTTGTAAGAGGAACTTGAGTGAATCCCTCTGGGTCTATATCTGAGGTGTTCTGTGACAAGCGTGTCTATATGTGTCTGTGTCTGCAGAGTGTGACTGGCTTTGGCAGGCAGATGATTGAACAGACCAAGCAGCTGGTTGAGTCCAAGTATACCATATCCAATGGTTACCAAGCTGATGCTAAGGTGACAACCTGTTTGTTTTCTGGAGATATTCAGAACTTTCTATCTATTTATTTTTCTTGGGGTTTGTGATTTTTCTAAGGTTTATGTGTATGTTTAGGTAATTTATGGGGACACAGACTCTGTGATGGTGAAGTTGGGCGTGGCTACAGTGAAGGAGGCAATGGAGGTGGGCAGGGAGGCTGCTGAGTGGGTGTCGTCACACTTTGTCCAACCAATCAAACTAGAGTTTGAGAAGGTACCACCTGAAGCCCCCTCATACAAACACAAATTTGTAGATTTTTTTATTTTGGTCTGCTTTTCTGGATCTTACATGCTTCCTACAGTTTTTAGCTTGTGTTAGTTTTCTCTCATCTCTCTCTCTCTCTCCCTGTCCTGCAGGTGTACTACCCGTACCTGTTGATCAATAAGAAACGATATGCAGGTCTGTACTTCTCCTCTAGTGCGGAGCAGCACGAAAAGATGGACTGTAAGGGGATAGAGACGGTCCGCAGAGACAACTGCCCCCTGGTGGCCAACCTCATCAACACCTGCCTCCAGAAAATCCTCATAGACAGGTACACAAACCCATACACACGCACATAGTAAATACACACTGTAAAAAGCATGTACTTTTCAAGCAGCTTGAAAAACCTCTAACCTTAGCAGGTCAGCTAACAGAAATGCACCCAGTGCTCATGTGTTAGGAATGTCTACGTAGGTTATGTGCATAGCCACAACCACATATCCAATAGATGTTTTGTTTTGCCAATGTTCTTATAGGGGATCTGTTCTGAACTGTCTTTATGCTTCTGTTCTGACCATTATGCTTTTTTTAGTAGGTGCCTTGATTGTCTTAGGTGTGAGCACATCGCATGCTAAAGGTGTGTGTGTGTGTGTGTTTACAGGGACCCTACTGGAGCTGTCGCTCACGCTAAAGAGGTGATCTCGGACCTGCTGTGCAACAGGATCGACATCAGCCAGCTGGTCATCACCAAGGAGCTCACGCGCACAGCACAGGAGTACGCTGGCAAACAGGCTCACGTCGAGCTTGCAGAGAGGTGTGTGTGTGTGTGTGTGTGTGCACGCGTGCCCGCCCCAGCCATAGGCAGACCTGGCTGGGGTTCAAACCCACAAACTTGCAGCACCTTGGGAGGCATGCTAGCAAGGAGGCTAAACGCCATGGGTGCTAGCATCTGTTGCTAGCATGTCTCTTAAGGTGTTGGAAGGGAGGTGTACTCACTGGAGAGTCATCTACTGGTTGGCTACCATTACCCCTAAACCTCAATCCAGTTCATGGCACCAATGTAACCTACATTGTGTATGTGTCTGTAAGAGAGGGGTTAAGTTTACTACCAGTGGCAGTGTTTCTTGTTATGTACCTGTGTGTGTGATTGCACTTTGATGATTGAGGGGTGTGTGTTGCAGGATGCGCAAACGTGACGCTGGCAGTGCTCCTAACCTGGGAGACCGAGTTCCATACGTCATCATTCAAGCTACCAAGGGAGTTGCAGCCTATATGAAATCTGAGGTGAGAGCTCTGTGTGTCTGTGTGTGTCTGTGTATGTGTGCAGAGGACTCATATTTTCCACAGTTCCACCTCTCTAAAGTCCCTGTTAACCAAAATCAGAGATTTGTTTGAAAACACCTTATATATGTGTGCAGAGGACTCATATTTTCCACAGTTCCACCTCTCTAAAGTCCCTGTTAACCAAAATCAGAGATTTGTTTGAAAACACCTTATATAGGTTAGAAAACTACTCCAGAAAACATGTAAAGACTGTTAACTGTGTGCGGTACTAAATTGTAGAGTTAAACTATTAGACATCAGTTTGTTCAGAGTGTTTGCCTATTTGAGGTGTTTGCCATGCCTTCATATCCTAGATGTATTTCCCCTGGACAAAATCTGCTTTCTGCTGTAGATTTCAAGATGCATATTTTCTGCAATGTTCTGCTCACTAATTGGCTCCTCTATCTGGCTGAAGAGTGCTAATTAGAGTGCTAATCAGCTGCTTTAGAGAGAGGTTGAAGCTATGTGGTGGGACAGTTGAGAGGAAGCAGCACCTTTGCCCAATGTTGGTCACACTGTAGAGTGTTCTGCCTACATCCTGTATATCCACTGTATTAGTGAAACCCTACTTCTGTTCGGTTTTTATCTTTCCATTCTGTTTAGATAATAACTTAGTACAGTCTCAGCAGGCTGAGTAAAATATGATATTGTATAATATATGACTGACAGAAATAATATAAATGCACGGTTACATGGCTTAGGATGCATCAGGCACTTGCTACCATCACATTCAAATCAATACAACACAGCTTCAGCCTGAAATAGAAGACTGAGTACTTTGGTGGCGACGCCCATTGATGACTCACGAATATCGTGGATAGTAACTTTGTGTGTGTGTGTGTGTGTGTGTGTGTGTGTGCGTGCGTGCGTTCACGCGCGCTGGTCAGGACCCCATCTATGTGCTGGAGAATAACATCCCCATAGACACACAGTACTACCTGGACCAGCAGCTGTCCAAGCCTCTGCTCAGAATCTTTGAGCCCATCCTGGGGGAGACCAAGGCTGAGAGCGTCCTCCTGAGTAAGCTTTCACACACACTCATATTTTCAATTAGTCTCACACACACACAAAACATCACCTATTCACCATTCAGTTCTGAAGGTCACTGTACATTTATTGGCATGTACATGTCTATGTAAAAGCAACAACTTTTCTCTGTGGCATGTTATCACAGTGCTACCAGTCTCTTTTACATAGTGATGCCTTCAGTTACAGAATCAGTTGTGTCTATGTGCTTGTGGAATTAAATGTGCAAAAGTAGTCTGCGTGTAAACCAAGTTTTCTCTCTTTCAGAGGGAGAACACACACGCTGTAAGACTGTGTTGACGTCCAAGGTGGGGGGGCTCATGGCATTCGCCCAGAAGAGGAGCACCTGCATAGGTTGCCGAGCAGTGCTCAAAACCGACGGTTAGTGAGCTGCAGGTGGCTGTGTGTGTGTGAGCGTGTGTATGTGAGCGTGTGTGGCTGTGTGAGCGTGTGCCTGACTGCCTTCTCTTATCTTATGTGGTCTGTTTTCTTTTCCTCTGCAGCGGCTGTGTGTGATTTCTGCAAGAAGAGGGAGTCTGAACTATACCAAAAAGAGGTATCATTAAGCATGTTCCCATCTGCGTGTTGCCTGCATGCCTGAAATTGTAGCGTTATTGGGTGGAAACATGTCTCAAACTCTGTGTGTGTGTGTCCAGATCTTGCACATGTCGTCGCTGGAGGAGCGCTTCTCTCGTCTGTGGACCCAGTGCCAGCGCTGCCAGGGCTCGCTGCATGAAGATGTGCTCTGCACCAGGTACACTAGCCCTCACAGAGCTCTGCTACCCACACCGGTTTCAGCCCCACCACACACAGAAAGATGGAAGTCAGAGATTAGATTGCATTAGTGCAGGGCAGCATGGTTCTTCATGGGCAAGTATGCAGGATGTAGCGCAGACTGGCAGACACTGTTAGCCTTGCTAATCTTTCCAGTGAAATTGGGTGAAGGAATAGTGCTAAAATCTTTAAGGCAATATTTATTTATTTAAGTGACATATATAAGCCAGACAGGAATGTGTTGGATCAATTAAGGTCATAATGCCTTGAATGATTATATTTGGATCATTTTGACCTGTGTCATATTTGCCTTGCACTGGTGTCATGTGACTAGTCTTACTGGCTAGATGTGAATTGTTGTTGATCTGACTATGCCCTTTGACTCGCAACCAATGTTGTGAAAATCGCTTTTGTACTTAATTGTTTGAATCACCTATAATTAACCTGTTGAAAACTAATTTAGATGACCAAAAGCCCTTGGCCTCACTTCACTTTCCCAAATCAATGGCTGGCTTCAGCATTCATGCTGCATGAAGTGGACTGTAGCCCTTTTACAGTGACTTTGCATTGGCTAACATCATGAGCTGTGTGGACGTTTTATCGGAGTGACATCTTATGCGTTTTGACGATGGTGCTTCCTGTTTCCTTCTTTGTCTTCCTCCTCTGTGTCTCTCTCAGTCGAGACTGCCCCATTTTCTACATGAGAAAGAAGGTGCAGAAGGACTTGGATGATCAACAGAAGCTTGTGTCTCGTTTCGGCTGGTGAAAGGGCAAGGTGGTTCTTACAGCTCTTCTCGAGCTGTCTATTCTCTCCCTCTACTGTGAAGAATGAGGGGTTGTCTTTTTATGTAAAAAGATTCAATATACCGACTGTGTTTACATATAGCTTTTTTTTCCTATAGTGAAAATACACTGCATTTCTTTTTGTAAAACTGACTCCGTCTCTTCACTGTTATAGCTCAAGGACTGGTTTCTTGTACATGGATTAAGCCTAGTCCTTAACTAAAATAATCCCAGTATGTAAAAACTGGCCGTGAGTGTTGTATGCACGTGGGCATGTATACAAGGGCTCTCTGCTTGCCATCACTCTAGAACCTTTCCGAAACAATCAGTGAAGGTCAACAACTGTCAACCCAGGTGTACACACACTCAGTGTCCATAGCCATTTCACAGCAACCATTCTCCCTACTTGTATCCAGTTAAGACACCCACGTGTCACATAGATACAGTCACGATATGTGGAAAGTGGTGCAGGGTTGTGATGGACTAGGTTTGGTGGATACATTTCACCTTTGCCAATTAAAACAACCTAGTTTTCATAAAACTCGTTAACTTTCAAAACTAACATTGTTTTCGCAAGAAATAAGTCCAGAGACTTTCTAATGAGGAGACACAGCACTCAAAAAAATCTCCCATAGAAATGTATGGGGTTCGTTCGTAATGCAAACATGGCAGTCGTCTACACATATTCCGCTACCCTGGCTCTGCCCTCCTACGTACTTCCGTTTAATTTTCATTTCCCTTCAGTACGTCGTCTGGGTCTACGGTATATTTACGGGTTTTCTACTGCAAAAATCTGCAGATCCAATCAGCGAACAGAGGGAATGGCTGAGAACGATGACATTGAGGTCGTGTGCTAGTTTGAGCCAGACATAAGACATCACGACCAAACGTTAGCGATTATGACAGAGTGGCTCTGGGCAGATCCAATAGTTTTAAACAGAGTACTCGCCTTCAAGGAAGTTAACGCTTGGCAATAGAAAGTGGCCAGACTCTTTGTACATTATGAAATGTACGAGAGTCTGGTAGGACCAGGCTAATATTCCGCCCCTTCCGCTGCCAAAAGTTGACATGTGAATAGTGCCAATCATGTGGTATGTTGTGAATACATCCTGCCAATCATGTGTTGTGATCTTCAGGCTGGAGCCAGGTTGGTGTCGGTAGTTGGTGAAGCCTTGTGCAAGTGCAGTTCTGCCCGAAATAGATGCCTGATAAGTGCCCAAAATGCGTTGCAATATGGCCGCCGAGTAGAGGGACTTGCCTAAAAGGACATTGATTAAGTCTCTATCAGCAACCATTTTGCTAAAGTACACCACTTGGCAAGCTGGTTTATCTGGTTTGGCCTTTGAAGGGCAAGTCTATTAGATTGCTACTTATAAATAAAAACCCGTCATGCTTCAAACTTCAGTGTATGGATCTAATACATTGGTGGCATTTTGCTCAGCGTCTGTCCATTAGCCAGATCCTTCACCCAGAGATGGTTACATCAGAGAATGTTTTAAAAGTTAGCTGGATCAGTGCTAAATCCTGTTTTGTGAGACCAGGGCCCTGCTGAAGCCGTATGCTTAAACAATGAATACACTGGAATCATATTCTGAACTTGTCGCATCCTAACCTTCCATTTATTCAAAAACCTAATACACACACACACACACAGATCAAACCTGAGTGAATAATAGCGTAGTCCTTCAGCATGGTTTAAAAGCTTTTAAATATCAGCCTACAAAGAAAAGATTAAGGAGGCTAACTTAGTTATCCAAAAATGTGTTTTTTATTCACAAACAAAGGTTGCTACAACATCTGATCACTAAGAGGAATGTTTTAGGTTTGGATCCCATGGCAAAACTGATGTCCTTTTCCTAGAAACTGTCCATGGGTCCTGTTGCAGCCATGGGAACACTAAAACTACTCTACAGACATTAAGTCACATGATTCTTTCTGAGGTCAGCTGACCGAGTGCTCTTACAAACACACAACACCTCACGTTCCCACATTAATAGCATTCACACAGTAGTATTCTAACTCATAAGAAAGCCAAAGGTGGCAAATTTCACCTCTCCTTTTGGGAATCGTCTTGCCTAGATGTTCCAAAAGAAGCAAAGGTGGGACACGGCTGAATAAAGGTCACTCCCACTTACACATTCTCACACCATCCACCCTCTGCTCTTGCCTTCCAGTCATGCTCACTCAATTTACATTTCACGCTGTGAGGATTGAGGAAGTATTCAACCAAATACTCGCTAACCGCACAGTTCCACAGAACTTCCCGCTGGGCGTTAGAAACATGTGCAACACTCACTTTCTGTCCTCTTATCACTGACCCATGCAACCCATGGGATGAGCAGATGAACCCTCAGAACCAATTATCCAGGTTTTGATTCAAGTTTAAGAGCTGGATCAAAGTACATTATTAAACATTTTTAAGGGAAAGCTGGTAGATGTCTCTACAATACATCCCCACCACAGTGAGAGTGTCTTCTCCAGGTCTAAGGCCATTGACCAGGCCAGGTGCACCTGCTAGTTTGTGAACTCACATAACAGATCTAATCAGCAGTAGTTGGGCAATGGCCAGAGACAGACAACAAAGTGACCTCTTAGCTCTCCCAAAAAAAAAAAGGGGAAAAAATGATCGAGACACTTCAAAAATGACAAAGCAGAACTGTTCTGCTGGCAAGCGGGAATGGCAAGCCAATGATGGCAAAATATACTCTACTACAAAAACATACTTCCTTTCTTTTCAAAGTCCCATTCCAGCACATCACAGTTCCTCTTTAGGGACACGATCAGACTGCAAGGTTGGCATGACTACAACAGTAATCCTTTGCATGTCCTCTGATTTAAAAGCCCAAAATAAGACCGTAAGGTGGTGCATAGAACAGTCACCCAAGGGAGTAATTTATGCAGTAGCTTTCCGACCGTGCGGAGAGGATTGGTCATGATAAAAGCGAACCCCAATTAAATACAGTTGGGGACAAACTTGTACAACAATATTGTACAAGTACAGGTCCGTCCACAGAAGCAGTTGAAATTTCCCTCGTCTAGGACCGGTATTCCTATAACATTTCAATAGAACTAACCAAGATGTGCCTTCTCTTGCACCTATGCCTCACTCAAGTCACTCCAATCATCAGTCAGGAGGATTACAGATCCTTACAAACAAGTTTGTTCATGATGATTGTGATATTCTGGCTAGCTGTTAATCAAAAGCCATGGGGCTTGGGCCACGGTCAGCAGCTGAAATCAATGGAACAGACCTGAACTTGAACAAAAATCTCTAGTCACTCACTGTTTTGAGTCAAAGTCTTGGAAGTCAATCTGGTATGGAAATGGGCCACAGACAAAACCACTGTGCCAGTCTTCATTCTGTAATTTTGTGTGCATGTCTCTCTCTGAACTCATTAGACACTTAAATCAGCAATGTGTGTAAAACAAGTCTTTCTGTGTACATGTACAGTATGTGTGTGTTCTGCTGCAAACAGAGGTTGTGTGCATGCAGTCTGCACACTGTGCTATAGAAGGGGTTTATGAGGATGTCAGCATATGTAAAACACTATAGCAGGGTGGTGTGTGCGTGTCTGTGTGTATGGTATGATAAGATGTCATCAGTGGAGATTAGTAATGCGGTGCTATAGCAAAGTGCAACGTCTCTGTGTGTTTTTCTTGCTCTTCTTGTTGCTGCGATTCGTCTCCTTGTATCTTCTGATTTCCCTCACAAGGGAATAAAAGGCATCCTCCACACCCTGAGCAAGAGAGAAGAGGGATTGTAATGTTTTTTCTGGATTTCATTATAGTAGGAATGTCACCATTGTAAATAGGGGTGTCACGATTCTCCAAATCCTCAATTCGATTTAGTTTTCGATTTTAAAGCCACGATTCGATTTTCGATTTTTTTTTTTAATATTACTATTAATGCATTCCTTATGTCAGTGTTTCCTCTATGTTGATTTGGTAGTGGCGGCCCGCCACGGTTTAATTTTCTTCCCCCACGGTATCAGAAATGGGGCAGACGCACAATAGTCGCAGTTGCCTTTTAAATGATCTTGCCGACATTATGCACCCCCGTTGGCTAACATTGCAATTTAACAACAAGCAGAACTATTCAGAGGTTTGGGGCTGTCCAGTTTAACTCCACATAGTGTGTTGATGTGCTTATTGTCCAAACGTTTGCTTATTGTCCAAACGTTTGAGTCACTATTAAACAACACCTCCACCAAAAACGTCACCGCGGTGGGTCCGTTTTAACAAGACAACGTTCAACTTGTCAGTTCTGACAGCTCACGTCCTGATATCAAACATCTGGAAACATTAAAACGATAAGTGAGTCACTAATATAATACAAATTGGAAATAGTCTATAGATGTAATGATGTTAAAGTAAATAGTTGTGTTGTATGACACGGAAAAGTTTATTTTTTAATGATTTGGGCTACACAGACGCACAAAGGCCGCACGACCTAAACGTTTATTACCCTTGTTGCTAAATGTGAAAATAAATTAGCAAAAACAACCATTTTTTTAATTTTCTAACGAATTAGGCTACAGAATGCTTAGCCTAGGCCAGGGGTCGGCAAACTGCGGCCCGCCGAGCATTTCATTTGGTTATCAGGCTGCTCGCTATTTTTTTCCTGCGATAGAGACGACGTTGGTTAGCCTTACTGCAAACTGATTTTCATTCTCCTTAGAGAACGTTTGCAATGTCAATGTCAAAACATCATGTTAAATAGAGATAACATCATGTTAAACTAAGTTAACTCTTAGTTATCTCCTTTGCAGCAGATCTAATGTGAACGTTATGCGATCCATTTAATTGGGAACGCGTCTGCACTCACGAGAGGGAGAGAGAGCCGCAGGTTCCAGCTGGCTTGCCATTGTTGATAATTGATATCTCCTTCTTATAAGAAACTTTTAAAAGGAAATCATGAAGGCAACAGTAGTTCCCACTACTGACCATTTAAAAACTGTGAGAGGGCCCAGCCATAGGCACAGCACTAGCCATAGCGGTGCAGGCAGAAGATCATTGAGAAATAAACGTGAATTAAAGCGACTGTCTTAAAGCGACAGTGCACAATTTATACATTTGTTAAACTGCATAAAATTAGCAGTATTTTTAAGCAATTCATATTTTAAAAGAAATACTTTTCATACTAAATTATAGGCTATAAAAACAATAGTTTTTTATGTATGTGTCGTGGGGGGGAGGGGTTGTTGTGCAGCAATTTTCAAAACCCAATCTGATCTAACAGCATGTATGCTACTCAGCATCAATGGACCACCTCTTTCTGAATTCCTCTATAACCGAGCCTTGGAGTTATTTTTCCAAAAGAAAAATTAAATGTGCACAGCAAGGCTTCTTTGAATTTTGGTTTCCCCACGAAGAATTTCTTGTAAAATTAATTTTGCAGACCTGTTGTAGATTCTCCAAAAATACAGTTCAATCACAACTGAAAATAATGCCTCATTGAATAGTGTGTGAATAGAGGTTAATCAATATAATTGTTTGTGTTGCAGCGAAGTGTCAGTTGTCAGTTCCGTGGTGCTGGGACGGGGGGGGGGGGGGTGAGAGTGTTCGGACGGGCCTGCCCCCACTGCTTAAAAAAATCCTAGAGGAAACACTTATGTTATTTACTTTTGTTGGCCTTTTCCTATTCTGTTTCTGGGGACTTTTATTTTGAAACCGCTTTGTATTTTGAAACAGTTCCAACCGCGAGGTTGTAAACAGAACAAACAATTAAACAGAGACGTGAATATAGTGAAATGAAACGGCACAGAATGATAATTTCATTGTTTCAGCACACTCCGAAGAGACCAAAGTTTAGTGTTCAGGGAATATGTACTTATTAATGTGGATTTTAAGCCTTAAAGTAATTTTGGACTTCACTTGTTAAGTTGAGTAGGCTAAGATAGTGTTAATTGACGTGAATGAACGACAAAATTCTTCCACACCGGTGATTTCAGAGTAGCAAGAGGGGCTTTGATTTCAGTCAGTTGATGTGTGTTTTTTTAAGTGGTTGCAGCCTAAGATTAGAGGAGTGTTGACGCCGTAGTTCAGCACGTGTGTGTTTTTGCGTCTTGCCATACATGCTGGATGTGACATTGGGGGTGTGGCTACATTGTCGATTGTACCTTTGAGTTCGAAGTTCGAGATTTAGATGTAATTTTGATCGATTTCGATTTAAAAATCACTCCTAATTGTAAAGCATTCGTTACTGTTTATTTTAGTGCAGATGGTTTAAGATGCTACTGAGACACTGCACATAGATGTACTTAAGCATCCTAAGTAAAATGGAGATTGAGGAGACAAGTCATATGTTTTTGTGAAGCCTAGACATTGTCTAGAATGATGCTATATGCTCAAAACCATAATTTTAAACTTTGCATTTCAATGCTTTGACATTCTCCAGAGGGGAAAACAACCACATTCTATGGCCTGATGGCCTTGTTCAAGATGAAAACCCCAGTATGCATGTTTTCATTAATCTGTTTACCTGTCGTGTTTTGGCAGAGGTCTCCACGAAAGGGATACCGTAGCTGCGAGCCAACTCCTGAGCCTGCCGCGACTCCACGGAGCGGGTGCTCAGATCGCTCTTGTTCCCCACCAGGACCATGGGAACATTCTCGCTGTCCTTTACGCGGTTTATCTGCTCTCTGCATAGATACAGGCGAGTCAATTTGTCAACAAGGCAAACATATTAATGGCTACACACATATATACATATATATACACATAGAAGTTGTTGAGGTGCAGATTATGAAAATATGAAATTAACTTAAATACGGAGGTGAGCCATGTTGATTTTATACATATGGTTTGGTGTAATAACAACATGTACACCACCTGCCTCAGTTACACTACTGAGAGACTTTCTGTGTGTGTGTGCGTGCAGTCATATGGTGTACCTGTAAAGGTGTACATCCTCAAAAGATTTGATGTTGTTAATGGCAAACACACAGAGGAAACCCTCTCCTGTCCTCATGTACTGGTCCCTCATGGCGCTGTACTCCTCCTGACCTGCAGTGTCCAAAATGTCCAACAGGCATGTCTCCCCATCGATCACCACCTGCTTCCTATAAGAATCCTACACAAACATACACCTGCGTAGTTATTTTCTCTGACACAACCACTGAAGTTGTTGAGGCTTTATGGCAAACATGCAGGGGATGTCAGATAGCAGTCTAATCACATGATATAAACCCATTGTCTTAGAGGTTAGTCTACCAAGGACATGTTAGCTACATAAATGGTAATGACACTCAGCTACTGTTCCACTGAAAACTGAACACTGACATAACAGACTGATTTGAGGAGTATCTTAATTCAACTATATTTTAGACCTAAAGTAACGTTAGATATCACCAATCTGGGACAGAGTTGATTTCACACACACACCTCGATTGTAGGATCATATTCGTCGACAAAGTGGTTCTGGATGAGCTGAATAGTCAGAGCACTCTTCCCAACACCACCAGCTCCTACAACCACCAGTTTGTATTCGGTCATCCTATGGCGAGCAGAGACGGGAGAGCACAGACAAAGTTAAGTGAGCAGTGAGCACCACAGTCTAAGCACTAGATATTCTTAAAGTTAATGCTAAATGAACGACTTGAGCAGATTAAACTCTAACAAACAAACGTTAACTGTAAACACTAGACATATTTTTTCCAAGAGATATATCTTGACGACGAAAAGATATGGCAGTTTCTCTTCCCCTGTCAATCATTTAACGTTAATGGTTGACATTCCACTGTTTCAACGTTACACGCAAACTGCTTACAAAGTTAACATTAATTTACACACTAACCATCTACTTAACGTTAACATGCACACAATGCGTGCGTCTGTATGTGCGAGAGCTGATGATAAAACTCAGAACTGTCGGGAGACATTTAATACACATCTTGCTTACTAAACATAAAAATCACAGCACCGACACAGAAGGCGGCTAAGATCTTTGCTCAACTACCAAACTGGCTAGTTAGCGGGCTAGCTAACGTTAGCTACAAACTGCAAGTGTGGTTCAGACATGACCTGAAAACACTGAGCCGGAGTTTGACCCACATCCGATAGCTTCTAGCTAACATACACTATTGCTTTTACAACAAACAACTTCTTTACAAGAAATCATATAGAATAAAACGACAGCTATGTTTACCTTCAATGTGCTTTCTGGTAATTTCCCCCGATTAAACTCGCCGTGATTTGAGAATGAAATTATGGAGCTAATCAGGGAGCCACATAGCCTGAATGCGTTCTTCCTTATTAACAAGAAACCAACAAGCGTTGCTACAAATTTTACAAACACATCAATTGTATTTTCTGCGTCGATGAACCCATTCGTAAATCATAGACACCAAAGTAATTATTATTTTAAGAAATCCGACAAGGAATTTGTGAAGCCGGAGAAATCGGTAGTGGCTCTTAGCTTTTTCCCAAAGCTTTGAGATTCATTGTGGGTGAGAATAGGCGGGACTTAATAGGCGAACAGCCATTCCTGATCAAGTTTCTTACATGAGTGTCGATGTAATTGGAACAAAATTGACGAATGTATAGACCACCCAATTACTGTGGGTTGTCTTTTACTAATTCCCTTGTATTCTCCGCCTTCGTTGTGAATGTACACCAATGAATAAAGGCTATTAGGCTAAATGTAAAGGATGGACGTGTCTGGTTGCAACTCAGATTTATTAAAAGGATGTTTGAACTGTTGTTAAATTAGAATACATGTATCCACTTTGTTATTTATAACACTTTTAAATAACTAATTTACAATCGTATAAATATTTCAACAGTGTCATTCTTCCATTGCAACGCGATGACAATAAATGGAAGATAGTGAAGAACCCCTAAATCTGAAATTCCATCCTTCAAACCGCACCCTAATCCCATTACAGGATTGGATTAACCAATCATATTCGCCATTACAACTGCAATCATAGTGAGTTTTGATTGGTCACCGCGAGCACTGTATACATCGGGATTTAAAAAAAATAGATGTCTTTCAAAGTTTCACCACACAATGTCGCTGCTTAAGTTTTTTTCAATTGAATCTCTCCCACTATCTGACAGATGGAGGGAGGATTATCTTGGTGATTTCAGGCAAAGATTAGAGGAGAGCAGATGCACTCTGTGGGAGGAGAGAAATAGAAATGACAGAGAGAATGAAACGATGGAAAAAAATGAATAATACCATGCTTGGAACCATATTGGTCAGCTTTTCCCTATGGTTTACATCATCTCACCCATAGCCTGTGTTGAACACAGGTGGCACGCAAAGCTAGGCTACAATTTGTGGGGTTCGGGTGGCCTGTATGTTGCCCTGGGAGTAACCTATTTGCTTACTGATAAAGAACGCGCCTTGCTGGAAATAGCTTTGGATAAAAAGTGTCTGCTAAAAAAAAAAAACAATCGGTGTAAATGGAAAGGTTTGCTTTTTAGGAAAGATTGATACTGATAAATTCACAAAAGTATATTTACACATCTCTGAATCTTTATTACAGGGATCATTGACATACACATTTTATACACATAGCACATTGTTTTTTTTTTAAATTAATATTCCTTCTTTTACACATTTGCATTCAGTCCACAAATAAGTAACCTTTTTAAAAAAAAAAACATCAGCTGAGAAGACCACATTGAGAGAACAAAGAGGAAATATGAACATAAACAACATTTATATATTTAAGAGAGACGAGTGGAGTGCATTGCATGTCAATCATATAGTGTTATTATCTCTTCCCCGCTGTCTGATCTGAATTTGCTATGTCTATTTATTTAGTGTAAGTCCGACTACCCCTATATGTTTGTAGACTGTTTTCCAACCATTTTTGAAAAAGATACTATCAATGGTTTAAGCCCCACGGATTCCCACCTCAATCAGAGCAAAGTGTTTTATCAGCTCTCTCACCACATATATGTCTGTGGTCGCAAATGGAGGAAAGAACCACAGGATAAAACATGTAAGATTTTGTACTCAAACACAATGAAATACATTTGTAAAATGTGGGGATGAGTAGAGGATTCCTCCTGGACTGTCTTCTGGGCATACAATATGAATTCAATGGGCTGTAACATTTAAACTGACAGCACTGCAGATAGACTGTTGGATTTGTAGGTGCATTTATGCATGTATACCCCCTGTGACATCCCCCCCTCATCCCACACCCAAAGCTGCACCCAAGAATAACCCAAGACTTTAACTTCGTAACACCTATACTTAAACTTCAACACTCAAACACACATTCAAATGGGCTTTCCCCCCTTCTATTGTCTTTGGACACCACATAATTCAACATTCTCTCTCATATACTCACACATAAACAGGCACACAGAGATGTAATATAAGAGCATACAATGTTGTTTTCTGTCTGTATGTGCGCATGAATGTTGAAAGGACAGGCATGAGACAAAATTCACTGTGCAGATCATCTGTGTACCATGACACGTTAGCAAATAGGACAGTATCTCTTTCTCTCTCTCGCTCTCTCTCTCTCATACGCACACACACACTCACACATACACAAGTGCATAGATGTATACACATGATCAACTTTATATACCCAAACTCACATACAGTACACTAAAATAGAAGAGAGAAAGGGACATTTATAGCATAATGTTATGGAAAACACAGTTGGTGGATGCAGTCGACATTATGTAAATTTGACTAATGTGAGAGAAGTCCACTCCTCGCAATTTGCAAGGAGAGTGTGTCCAGCTCTCAACAGTGTACCTACCCTACATACACACACACACACACACACACACACACACACACACACACACACACATACATAAACACATTCACACAAGTAGCATTCAGCTGAGCCTAAGTGTGTTTGCTCATTGAGCAAAAGGCTCTAGTACCATGTCTTACGGGATCACCAGAGCATGACCTCGGCCCTGACGTTAATTCCGATCTTTTATCTGACCCTAAACTCTCTAACAACTTAAGGGGTACCCGACCAATGACCTCAAAGCTCTTAACCACGCTTAAGTATGCAAAATCACGTACGTACAAATAGGCTTCTCCCCAAACACACACTCACACGCACATGGGTTATTGACAAATAAGGCTTTTAAAAACGTTTTCAAAATAATCTTTAAAAATGGACAGAATGCATTTTTTTGAAGTTGGAAGACTGTTCCAGTCTTAATGACTGCACAACATTTGCAATGACTTTAATACATTTTTAGACTGTATTTGCAATTTCACTACCCAAAAAAATATCAAGTGGCGCAACCAAAAGTTTCTAAAAAAAAAGCCCACACTTGTTTTTACCTGAGAGTGTCTACAGTGCTTAACACATTATTATTTTATAGTTGACCTTCGTATTAAAAGTAACTTATGAATACTTTACTGTAGAGGACGGGTATTTTGGTTTTTCCACATCCAACTTTACATTTAACATGTGCATAGATACTTTACAAATTAAAAAAAGTATATTGTTTAATAGAATAAATAGGTATAACACATTTTTCAACCATTTCTTCACTTGAATCTACTATATCTTGGTTTCAATTATTATTTTACCTGGTTGCACCACCTGAGGATATCTGACCCTAAACCTAACTTTTGCTACTAATTTAAAATTATAACAGGCATCCTCTTGGACACCTATATAACCTTTTGACTTTGCTAGCAAGTTCATCCATTCAATTTTCCAATACAATAAAGAGTTTTATGTTAAAATAACTTTTCATAGTTTTACATTGGTTGTACAACCTGACATGTAAACTGTGAAAGTCCAACTATAAGGAGAGAAAGTAGATATTTTCACTTTTCACTAATCAGCAAAGGTCACTTGGGGTCCTCTTGATGAGGCAATATCCTGTTTACTCTCTTCCCTCTTCAATTCAAAATAAATGTTATATGAATGTGGTTGCACCGCCCTGACATTTCAAATTTCCAGACAAAAGTTTTTTTTACATTTTCCAAACAATATAAGAGCTAGTAACTAGTAAATAAACTAGTAAATAAAATAAAAATTAAATTTATTTTAATTTCTTTTCTTTTTAAATTCTATATTTAAAACTTTTCACATAGTGTTAATTTGCTCGGATGATTGCACCACCTGACATTTTGAGGGTTTGAGATGACAAAACATAAAATATATATAATATTTATGATAAACAGAAGATATGTTCAAACTAAACAGGTTTTATAGAATGAAATGATGCTTGTTATGAATCATTTTAAATTATTTTAAACCAAAGTAATGGACTCGGACACAGAAATCTTCATGTCACGTCATTGACCCGATACACACACACACACACGCACACACACACCCACACACATATATATATATACATGCATGTACATAAACACAAACCCACATACACAAAGGTATATATCGCTCATATTCTCATTTTAAGTGGATAACAGTGATTTTGGCAGATAGCCTAAATTACTGAATTATATACACATAATAGAGCACCATCAAAGGCCTGACTACTACACATACAAGCGTGGATACACACACACACACAAACGCACACTCTCACACACACACACACACACACACACACACACATACACACACAATACTCACACAACCTCACAGAACAGGAAAAGATCACTGTTCACCAAATTCATTATGCTGCACCCTTAACATTATACGCATACACCCAGACTTACAAACATACAAAATTATTACACACACTCTCACAAGCCACACAGGTTAGCTATGACGACACAGGTTAGGACAGCCACGAGGGGAGACCTGGGAGGAATCAATAGTCAACACACACACACACACACACACACACACACACACACACACACACACACACACACACACACACACACACACACACACACACACACACACACACACACTCAGTAGTGTACTCATTCATTTTAGAACTCTCCCACCCCTGTCCACTGTACTCATAGTTCTCCAGTGACCCCTCCCATTCACTCTCCCTCTCCGCCTTTCTTTCATATTCCTCTGTGCTTCTATGGCAGCTCTCGGTCTTCTTCTCCTCCATACATATACCTATTGGTCCCCGGCGGCTGGACTAACTCTTCAGACTTATCCCAGTCACTGACCCAGCCCCCTGCTCCGCCGCCTCCATTGGGCCCTGCGTCTGGTTGGCTCATGGCCCCGTACTGTCCACCTCCGCCGGTACGGTAAAGCTCTTCTGTCTCATTGGCCAGTTCGTCCTCTCCCAGTATGCCGCATTTCTCGTCGCTGGTGTCCTCTACGTCCGCCCATGGCTGCTTTTCTCCCGATGCAAAGATACCTGGGAAATGGAGAGTGACATTTGATTGTTATGTTTACGGTTACATGTTTTATGCTAACCTCCCGCTGAAACACCAGGGATAATCCCTGTTGCCTGTGATAACTAATGTCAATGCGACTTAAGTGGCTTTGGATAAAAATACATCTGCTAAATACATAAACATAAACATAATCCCAGTAGAACCTCTGCATCTCTTATGTCTGACTTATGAAGGCACACATACTGCTGTTTCAAGCTCACTCCAAGAAAAATGACTTTAACCACCCATCCTATCCCAATTGTCTAATAGGACTACATTACACACAAGTAGACACACAAGCATCTCACCATAAAAGATGACTCCGCCATAATGGACCAGTGAAGCAATGAGAAATACACCCTGCCACTCCTCACGAGTCTGAGGGAGGTAAAGAGTAGAAAAACACATGACATTTGAGTACATTTAGAAACTGGATTAATTTAAACCTAAAACAATGTGATAATGCCTGATTTAACTGTTTTTACAGAAGGCTGGGTACCATACCTTGTGTTTGGTCATGGCTCCAACGATGAGTGGGCACACCATGCCTGATAAGGTGCCAACTCCATTGGAGATACCCATGAGAATACTAGCATAGCGTGGGGCAATGTCCAAATGGTTCACATTAAACCCTTTCAATGAGAGAGTGAATTGGAATGTTGAGACATATGAGAGAGCAGGGAAGAAGACTGAATGAATATGGAGAATTGCGTGCGTGTGTGCGTGCGTGCTAGGACATTCATACCTGAGATTGCAAAGCCGCTGAAGCCAACAGCAAGCACAAGGAAGGAGATTGCCACCCCTTTAGTGTGAGAGTACCCAACCACCAACAGCAGAGTTGCCTCCATGCCAAAACCTGGCAGAATAAAAAATGACATCAACACACAGACATAACACTAATACAGTTTGCTACACAGTGTGTAATAATATTCAATAGAATATCAAAGCACACACACACACACACACACACACACACGCACATTCTCTCTCTCTCTCTCTCTTTCTCTCTCTCTCAACATATAACATATTATCCAACCCACAGAGTGAGTGTGTGTGTAGGTCTGCTCATCTGTCCCAGCTACCCAGACAGTGGAAAATTCTCTCTCTCTCTCTCTCTCTCTCACTCACTCTCTCTGTCTCCCCCCCCCCCTCTCTACCTGTCGTTTGCCCTATTATCTCTTTTTCCTCTTCTGTCACCCACCTCTACCTCGCTTTTTGTCTCTCTTACTGCACTTTGGATTGTGTCTACTCATCGATCTTGTCACATCTGGCTTTATCTCTCACCTCCACAGTTCATGAGTTTGCGCACGTTGGTTGTGCTCATGAGGTTGTGGGTCCGCAGGTAGTCTGCCAGCTGCCCTCCAATTGGCACAATGATGGTCATCACCAGATGAGGCAGAGCAGACACCATCCCCACCTGAGAAAGGGACAGAGAGAAAGAGAGAGAGAGATGAAGTGGCAGAATGAATGAGATAATGAGTTTTAAGTTCATGTTCAGTTTCATTGTACCAGGCCTATGTCAAAAGCAGGCTCGGATGAAGGTGGGAAGGATTAAACACACGGTTTCCACACTGTGGTAATCAATCGTGATGATTGATATTTGAAATGAAAACGGTAATTGTTATCGTCAAAATTTTTATCGTGGTTGACTGTTACGCCGGTAATCGTTACATGCCTATGTGAAAGATTTTACTTTTTCTATTACTAATGTGAACAAAGAGAAGGAAAATGTGTCCTCGAACCTTGCTGATCTCGAAACCAAAGACTTCCTCAAAGTACGCTGGCTGACTGATGAGGAGCAAATAGAAGGTCCAGCTACGGCAGAAGTTGGCCACAATGATGGCATACACAGGCATCGAGGTGAAGAAGGCGCGCCAGGGAGTCTTAAACTTCTACAGAAGGCCAGACAAACACAAGAGGTAAATCACACTCTTCACACCTGTTCACACACACACACACACACAAACACACAATTCACTCTTAATTGTTTTACGCTGTCAGGGAGCAAGAGTCTCTAACAGATGTAGCACACAAGATACAATCACACACTCAAACACACACGCACGCACGTACACTCAAATCTCATCATCCGCTGCATATCTGGAAAATGTAAACAGCTCTCACTTTGACCATGTTATCCTAATAGCCACATTCCAACAAACCCAGTCATTTTCAAAAGACAGAGAGAGAGATGTTTCTTTAAGAATGTAAAGGCCGGTGGGGGGTTCCTGCAGCACAGCAGGAGGAGAGTACCTGCAGGTTCTGGGTGTTGGCCGAGTCCCCGATGGCATCCTCAATGTACTGCCTCTCCTCGGCAGTGATTGTGGGGTGGGCTGCAGGACTCTCATAAGACACCAAGATCCAGAACAAGTACCAGAACACACCAACACTGCCTTCAGAGTAAAAGAGAGGGAGAGAGAGAGAGAGAGGATGAGAGATAAGAAAGATTTAGACATGAATAATGAATGAATAAACAATAACACAAAACCTATTAGCAAGACGAGCAAAAAAAGAGCAATGAGCCAGAAATTATGAAAACCAACACACATCAAATACTGAAGGTAAATGATAAAGTAAATGTGTCTTGAGAGGTGAGGCAATAGGATGTTATATAACAACAAAGAGACTTTGAGAATCTATGCAGTGGTTGGTCAGATGTTACGTCCTCACCATACACATAGAAGACTGAGGACCACCCAGTGTACTGCACCAGAATTCCTGCCAATGGCATGGCCACCACTGCCCCTGCGTATGACCCTTTGGGGGGGGGGAATAAACATTTTACACACATGTACAGTACATTTTACTGAAATAACGCATTCAGTTATTTTAGGATTACACTTGTTATTCTTAATTTATATGTTCGTAATTAGAATGCTAAGTCATTCTGTTATTGTCAGGGAAAGGCCTTTCAAGTTACTAGTGTAATGTCCTATCACAAATGTCTCTGAATTCTGAAATTCCTTACGAAGTATTTATTCTTCTGTGGTAAGTGGGGTTAGCACTATGTGTTGAGCAAAACTACGCTGACAGTGATTGGATCACCTTGCAGCAGCACTCATGGAGAACACTGAGCTTGCACAATTTATACAGCACCTACAGTAAGTTAGCATGGTCAGCTGATTCATTGAACTCAGTCGGGACAAAAGACATTCATGATTGTCCAGAAATCAGATTAGACAAAACACCAATAAACTTGAGTTTGTTTTAGTTTTAGTACAACAGCATTTTTGACTCATTTGCAGAAACAGCTCTCTGACATCACCCAAATTATCCTATTCACTGACACTGTTTGGCCCTCATCAATCTGCAGTACTTGTACAATCAATTTTCTCAGGATCTCCACACGTCATAAAGAATTTTTTTTTTTTTTCAAACTTGAACATCCTGGAATATTGTTAAATAACTGCTAAGTTTTAGGTTAAAACACTACAGTGTTTCTTTTGATTTAAAACATTGCATGACTGGAGAAGTTCTTGAGTTTCTATTCATTCATTCTTTACATCTATACAATGTAATGTGACGTACCGCAGAAAGCTGTTGTTGCCAATCTGCTTCTCTCAAGGGGTGGAGCCCATTTAGCCCAGATTCCATGGCAGGCAGGGTAGGACACACCCTAAGGAAGTAAGCACATGATGATATAGCTGTGATATATCTCAAATAAAACGCTTTCACATACTTACACATACATGCATACAATTGAACATAACACAGGCATAAGCAGTACCTCCACAAGCCCTTGGCAAACTCTGACCAGCATGACACAGCCGTAGGATACCCGAGCCGCATGAGGGATCAGCATATTTAAGACGGATGTGGCCACAATTGCAAAGCCAAAAACCCTGAAATACATACACAACAACACAAATCAGTTTTTCAGCATATGAAAATAACGGGAAAAACTAAAATGCATTGATGTATTGCCCCAAGGCCCCCCCAACCACCACACTGAAACCATTGTTGGCCCTCAAAAAATCACAAGCTAATGTCAAATTAATGTAAGTATTAACTATTGAAAGTATTTGAAAGGTAGGGTGGCTGATGAGGCCAAACAGAGAACATTCATGGGAACACAAAAGGCACTGGCCGAAGTTCCTCACCGGTTGGCTGCAAACCTTCGGCATATGAATCCTCCAGGGATTTGTGTGACTATGTAGCCCCAAAAGAATGAGCCATGGATCATCCCTACAGTCTCTGGGTCCCACGAAAACTGAGCAGGCTGGAGATAAAGAGAGAGAAAGAGAGAGAGAGATAGAAAAGAGGGGGTGAAAGTGTGAGGCATTGAAAACAAGAGGCTGTTAAAATGCTTAGGTGAGGATAACAGATAGCAGGTAATTTAATAAGCAAAGACACTGCTTTCTACAGTGGAAACTTAAGTCATCTGTCAATAACCAAATGCCTACTCCCCACTTTTCCCACTGGCAACATAGTTGATTTAAGGACCACTGTTTGATTGAGAGAACACTTCTCATACAAGGACACTGTCTCACATGAAAAGCTGAATATAAATGTCTGTTTTGAAACATTAGTTATCTCCAACATATTTATATAAACACACTCAAGAACCAGAAAGCATTGCTGATGCAGAGGAACCATCTATTCACACTAAGCCTGCTATGATAACTCAAATATGCTGAGTATTCAAACGAAACTTGGAATAAGTACAACTACTTATTGGACCCACTGGACTTCCAATACAAACATTTATACAAGAGACGTTATAAGGGACATAAGTCTTCCCAGAGCAACTCAGGGTTGAGGGCCTTGCTCAAGGCAGCTGGGAATTGAACTCACAACTTTTCTAGCGCACTAGCTCAGCTACTTAGCCCCTATGCTACCAGCACTATCATGCCTTCTCGCATGTGACCCTACAAGATTTGCAGACAATACTGACACCTTATGTCCTTCCCATGGGCTCCCTCACACCACTGTCTACATGCCCCCCTTCTCTCTCTCTGCCCAGCTTTTCCTTTCTACTTTCCTTCTTTCTATCTACCTGTTTTCTATCTATCTGTTTACTATCTACCTGCCTCGTTCCACTTTCACATTCAGCCACGTCCCTCCCTTTCTGCAATCCTGCTCTGTCTCTCTTCCTTTCCCTTCCTGCTTTCTCAAATTCAAAGTTGCTTCATTTGTATGACTGTTTGGATACAAAGTTGCCAAAGATTGTGTTAAGAATAACAGGCCTGAGATAACTCTTGTGCTGAGCAGGATTACCAGTGCAACTACATCATCAGTGGAGTAAAACATCAGTAGGGTAATACAAAGAAGAAAATAAACAGTTGTATTATAAAAGTCTTAAATATTAAGTCTTAACCACTTATAATCACTGCAATGTGAATATAAACAGTAATGTGAGTATAAAATTAATTTAAATAACAATCTCTCTCTCTCTTTCTCTTTCTTCCCATTGGCTCCTACCTCGAGGACTTCCCTCTTGCCATGAAAGACCGTGTGGTTGTTGACCATGCTGACGATGGCCACGCCGAGGTTGCAGCGGATGCCGAAGGAGATGCAGAAGCCCAGGCCGCAGAGGATGGCGATGATGTAACGGCGAGGCAGGCCGCAGCAGGTGCAGTCCACCACCGGCAGCTCCTTCTCCTCCACCAGCTCCGGACGACCCTCCGCCGACAGCTCGATCGTCTCACCATTCTCCTGCCGCTTCTCGATGAGTCTGGACGTGATCGCGCAGAAAGAGGTGATGAGAACATATTTGTGTTCAGTTTCAGTTTTCACTCAAGGATTAGTTTCAGCTAGTTCTAGTTTCTCAACTACTCAAGGATTAGTTTCAGCTAGTTCTACAAGTAGGCCTAGTTTCTCAACTACTGTAGTACGGCCATTTCATTACATTCTTGATGAAGGGAAATGGTGAGACAGAGACAGGCTAGTGGCTCAGCAGTGGTGCTGTTTGATTATCTTTTATCAAAATTGTGTGTCTGGCAAAACATTTTTTTCAAGATAGCAAGAGAGAGAAAGAGAGAGAAAGACAGAGAGATTGCCTTGGAATCATGCGCAAAAATATAACCTGAAGGAGTTTAAACTTGATCTTTGTGTTATAACTATGAACAATGAAAACCATGTAACAAAGCACTGTTTCTTTAGGTCCTTTTTTTCTTAGGTAGCTTGTTCACAGGGCTGGTGCTATAAGGAGTGAAAGAGATGCAGAAGCACCTGGACCCCTTAGAGGGGGCCCAAAAATAAAATTGTATTGTATGAGTCATACCTTGACATGACTCTCTGTATTTTCTCCAGAAAAGAATAAATTCAGTGCTTTAGGGCAGGGACAGGAAGCAGGGCTAGAACAATCTATAATAGTAATGTAAACGTTTTTTCACGCCTAGTATATCAGCGATTCATTTGGTTAAGGTCACATCTTCATCAAAATACATAATTGCCCCCTTGGAGTGTTATCCTCTATCAGTTCTGAAATAATGTTGGTTTTGGGTGTCTTATTTCACAAACGCATACTAAAAGAAATTGCACTGCCGAAAATGCTAAGAACATAAACACAAGCATCCGCCATATCAGCACATCCACTGTTTCATGGCCTAATGATCATGGCAACAGTACTGAACAATAGTAACACCAACAGTGTCAGAGAAAAACAAGCTCATGTTTTTCACAATATCAATTCTATATCTTGCACTTGGGTCAACAGTAAGGTTTTACTATACCTGTTACTTTATATAACATCCTCAAGTTCATTTTGACGTTATATGCTCATATGTGAAAGAGGTAAATGGCTACTAACTGTGTTCACTATGTGAAATGTGGCAGCTCAGTGCAGCATATGAAGTGTGAAGTAAAACCCAGGTAAAAACTCATACTAGTTTTCCACTAGTCTTAAGCATAAACATGCACACACACACACACACACACACACACACACACACACACACACACACACACACACACAGAATACAGCTGTAATGGGCAGTCATTGGGGAGAATGACAGGGGTGTGATATTAGATGAGAGAATGGGTCACTAGTGTTTCTTGTCACAGTCACAGGACAGCACTCCAACAGAGACCTAAAGAGAGAGGCCATCTGCACATCGCAACCTGCTCACTGCCTGTACACACACACACACACACACACACACACTCACACTCTCACATACACACGCAGACACATGTGCAGGCGTGCGCACACACACACACACACACAGATGGAGAGGGCGAGAGAGAGAGACACTCAGACAGACATACTTATAAGTTCCAATGAAATTCTCATGCATAAGAACACACTTTATTGTTAAGGAAAAAAGGCATAAGAGGACGAACATTTTCATAGATGGAGACGAACCAACACACACATACACAAACACACAGGCCCCTCGGAGTCAGGTGGGGATGATCCAGTTATTCAGTGATCTGGACAGAGATTGATGAACAACACAAATACACACACGTCAATGTGCATCAACACACACATACACACACACACACACACACACACACACACACACACACACACACACACACACACAAGTGTCATGTATAGCAGTTCCTTTGGAAGCATTCATGTTTTTTATTGTCTGTTGAGTATTTTGATAATCCCACGAAAGTAGGGGACTTTGACAACATGCCGATGGTTTGTCTAAGAAATCGTTCTCAGATAGTGTCTGAGTTCATCTGCTTTGTTTTAAGTTTTGACTTTGACTACTGTTATACCTATGACATAACCAAACAGGGTAGCTCTACTTCAACCAAATTTCAAGCACGTTAACAAACACATCATCCATAAGAAATAGATTACATCTCTGTAACACGCTGTTTCATCTGTCAGTCGACTGACACGACAGGCACAGTGGATCAAATTCAGTTGCTGTAAGATGTCTTTTTCTGACAGAAATGAGTGCAACACATCAAACATTTCACACCGAATCAAAAGAACGTCTTTCTATTCTTGGTTATTTTAATCTGCTGCTATTCCGCAGTGTTCCAAACAGATGAATGGTCAGCTGGTGGCCAAGGGAGGTAGCTGACGCTGGCTGGACCTCAGTGCTTCTGCTCGGTGGTGGCGAGAAGGGGCTGGGCCAAACCCCCTGAGGTTTTTTTGGTCCCTGCGTATGCGTGCAGCATCACAGAGGCCCCCTCCCTATCCCCACCCCACACACGTCTTCTCCGCACACACACACGTTTTTTACCTCACTCTCTACAAAGCAGATTCCCTGTAATCCTGTCAACCTCAAACAACACGCAATCTGGGAGATAAAGGGAGAGGGGGAGGGCCAGAGAGACGAGAGAGACAGAGAGAGAGAGAGAGAGAGAGAGAGAGAGAGAGAGAGAGAGAGAGAGAGAGAGAGAGAGAGAGAGAGAGAGAGAGAGAGAGAGAGAGAGAGAGAGAGAGAGAGAGAGAGAGAGAGAGAGAGAGAGAGAGAGAGAGAGAGACAGAGAGACAGAGAGAGACAGAGTCTGTCACTCAGAAGTCAGCGTGTGTAAACGGGAAAGGGATTAAAGGTTGTGTGTCCTTCTCTATCTCTCACACACCCTTCAATTCCTTCCGGTACTCCCTGGCTCTCTCTCCCACTCTCCCTCCCTCTTTCCATCTCACTCACTCTCTCTCTCTCTCCACCCACTCCATCTTACTCTCTATCTCTAACCCTACCATTTCCCTCTATCTCCACCCACTGTTTTAATCTCTCTGCTCTCAGATTAGGATTACAAAATTATTTACTTCCGGAAATGAATATGGAAGGATAAACCAGTGTCCATCCCACCAGCTCACACAACCTCTCTCTGTCTCTCTGTCATTCTCTCTTTCTCTCTCCCCCACCCATAAACACACACACTCCCTCTAAGGTTCTACAGATTTCACTACTGCATTATTTCAAACTTAAATTTGCCTCTAATTTCTGCCTCTAACACTCTCTCTCACACACACACACACACACAAGCACACACACAGACAAAGCCCAACCACTTACCCACATACAGGGAGCTTGTTAATTAAGATAAAGTTGGTTTAAAGACATATTGTGAATGGTCGTCCGCACATATGCTACTTGCTAATGAGAATGGCTGGAGGCTTAAATTAATGTTAATTATAAACTGCAGCCTTGTAGTATCTGTGCGTGTGTGTGTGTGTGTGTGTGTGTGTGTGTGTGTGTGTGTGTGTGTGTATGTGTGTGTGTGTGTGTGTGTGTGTGTGTGTGTTTGTGTCTTTTCTCAGTGGATCTGTGGACAGGTGTCAGACCGCAGGAGGTGGAACACTTTCACGGGATACACTCCCCCAACACCACCACGTCAGCATTTACGCATTTGCGCACACACACACACACACACACACACACACACAGACACGGAATCTCCAGATACCGTTGTATGCAGCATACAAGGATACAAGGATACAAGGAAGCATCCTTGTCTATTTATTTCACTGGGTATAGGATAGTCAACTACATCCATTCCACATAAACAATCTTGTAGATATAATATCTGTCATTACTACACAATGTCTCCGCATTCTAGTAAAGCATGTCCATTTTTCAGAAGTTTGCCTCAGCCAAGTGAAGAGAGCTATAAGAGAGAATGAGGGGTCGGTCACTCATTCTAAAACCATGTTAAAGGAGAAATCCGGCGAGTTTTCCAATAGATCTCTGTACTATCGGTATGGACAAATGAAAACAATTGGTTTTACCTAGCTCGAATTGCTACAGCGCTACACTCTGTGGGCATGTCCATGAGCTTCCATTTACATGCCCCCAGAGTGTAGCGCTATAGCTGCCTGGCTGTTTTAATTTGAGAAATGAATAAATAATGTAATGGCAGGTAGATTTGTGTCAAATTAATTAATGTAATGTAATACATGTTATGATTTAATTTGTGAAATTATATTATGTTAGATAGCTATTGAAACATAAAACCTGTACCCTGTCACACTGTTAATATCCTACTTGTACTTTACTAATACAGTACAATTAAATGATTGGATATTTTAATCCATATGCTCAAATATAAGGTGTTAGTTGTTCATGTAATCATTTTAATGTATATGTCACCCAAACATACAAATAATCTACAGTGTAAAGTCATAACCATTTTTTGACATTTTGTTGGAATTTATAGCTGTGTCTTTTCCATGTTTCACTGTGAAAAGGATTTAACACTGGTCATGAGATGTAAAAAAACATGCTTAATATGTTGTACCACTCGAATTTGGGTGTGTTTTCCATGTCTCGCTCTTTTGTTACCTTTTCCATTAAATTCAGTGCTTCACAGAGTGTTCCTGTTAATCCCTCTGTAAGAGGATGATGATGGTGAGGGGCTATTACATAATCCCACAACCCCGGTCTGTACATGTGTCTACATACATGTATGAAATACAAAATGTATTCCCTCAATATTGGCTACCTCTCTCTCCTTCTTGCAATCTATTTCTTTTTACAGTATGACTTTACTATGCATATACTGTACACTTCATTGTGTAAAAATGACTGCTTTGTGGCTGAACTGAAACTTTGCCGCAGTACACTGCAAACAGGTAAAAACGATCTATTTTGGATGTAGTATCTTGCTCTTCTGCACCTCTCCATTCCCGCAGACATCCTACAGACAACATATTCGTGATCTGTTCTCTCCTCTCTGTCTCTTAGTCACCTGAACTGCATGGAGCAGCTTCCCCCTCCCGTCCCTGCACCTCCAGTGAACAGATTGGGTCTCTGTGGGACAGCATCACCTAGGGAGACGATCCTCTCCCCATCCCCATCCCATGCTCACACACACACACACACACACACACACACACACACACACACACACACACACACACACACACACACACACACACACACACACACACACACACCGCCTGACCTTCATATTTGTTGCAAACACACACACAATCACTTGTGTTGAGGGTGGAGTGCAAACTAGTAGAGCCCATCAAACCAAGTAAACCACACCATAGGAACAAACAGTACATCGACACAAAGTATGACGACAACTAATACAAAATAACCAAAGTACAGTATACACCCACGAACACATGCAGAAGTGTGCATGCGTATAGCTATGGACAGATACAATGGAAGTCATATATAATGAGATGCCTATGAGCATCACTGGTCTGACAAAGCTGTTGTTTTTGGTGTTTAGACCATTTTCAGTCTTGAACATGGGAATAAAGTGGCTAAGGCACAGGAGACTGTTGATGACCTCTGCTAAAGGGAGAGAGTTTGCTTAGCCAAATGAGTGTCATATTGAAACACTAGGAGCTTAATTCTCATGCAGCAGTGGCTTAAATAATAAATGAACTGCTGAATGGGTAGCACAGACTGTGCACAATCACACACACACACTTTTTCTCTCTCTCCGTCAGTTTTACGCTCTCTCTTTCTCAATCACTCTTTCTCTCCCTCCCTCACACACACAGTAGTGAGTGAGCGAGCTGCCTTGTCATTTTTATTTTCTGCAGGGTCATTTTGCTTTGTTAGTTTATCCATTGCCTTGCTCCTCATGCTAATTTAGGTGTTTGTGAGTAACATCTGATTCCATAGTGATCAGCCTAGCTACTCTGACTTCACAGGTGTTTGTGTGTGTGTTAGTGAGTGAGGGAGAGAGAAAGAGAGAGAGAGAAAGTGAGTGAGTGAGTGAGAGATACTGCACTCATGCCGCACTGTTCCTGTCTTTATAGGATTAAAATCTGATATTAACCCAGTAACCAAAAATTAACATAACAACTGAACCACAAAGTTTAGGATATTTGTGTACTGCTTCCTGTGTGTGTGTGTGTGTGTGTGTGTGTGTGGATCAGTTATCAGTTTAACAACTGGCATGCTTATCAGTGTCTCCTGGGACGCTCATAAGAGCTTGAATAGCGATGCAGTCACACACACTATCTTTAATCTGCATAGACATTTCTGTAGGAAAATGCCCCACACGTGCCATCAGGAAAAAAGAGGGTTGACTCGTGCACTCCAAAGACTTAATCCGAGGACTGGATGATGGAAAGGTCTCCTGTTTGCGTGGGACTGCGCGCGAGCGCAGGGGAGGCAGTGCGCTGGGGAAAACAGAGAGAGACGGGGGAGGGAAGACAGAGTTTGGGGATTTGTGCGGCCCGACAGCTGGGCGGGCAATAGTGTGTGTGTGTGTGTGTGTGTGTTATCTGTGTGTCTATCTGTGTGTACGAGCGCGTGCCCGAGTGTGTGTGGCTATTTCAGGACGAGATTTACTAGTTTAGACTACCTAAAACAAGAGAGTGACTGATTATTGGATGCACTTTCTGCAATTTGTGATACACCATCAACAGAATATTTATTATTATTATTATTAATATATTTGTTTAAGCAATCTAAAATAAGAGAGAATTGGTAACCGACATATTTGCAAATAGATGCAAAATATATTGATTTGCCTTTTAGAGAGGTTATTTATTCCTTACAGATAGTTTCGATCGATGCCCCTTAAAATGTGTAACTCTGCAGTTGAATATCCTACGCCTTCCTAACAACTGCAAAAACGGTTCTATGATGATCTGATGATTTCCGTGATAAATTATTTTCCAACTTAACACTTAAGCAGGCAGGAACACTCACATCACTAGAAACATGGATTCTATCAAGAATTCTGTAGCTGTCCCAAGCTACTTTTTATACACATTGATAGAAAAAAAATGCGGTCACTGATGCGGTTTGGCTACAGATGCACTTTGAATCTGACCAGTATCTTCTGACTGGCTGGTCTTGCACTGCTCACTGATCCGTCGTGAGTACCTGACGCTCAGGTGCAGTAATGTGGGGCATGCGTGTGGGTTGGAGACCCATTAAAAACTGCCCAGAGCGAGCTCTAGTGACTCCGGAACCATCACACGGCTAATCTCCTCTAAGATTCGGTGGCGCGAATCCATCTGTACAATCAGTCAAAGAACAGGCACGGAAAGTTACGTAACCACACCTTTCAGAGAACCTAGGCTACAGCACAACTTCCCCTAGACCCGAACACGTTATCTTTCAGACTAGGTTGTCCTGGATAATAGTTCACAAGTAGACACAAAACTAAAAAAAAAGATTGCAAAGCCTTGTTTCAAATGAATCGTGATAGCCTACTTGTTGTATTTTCCACTATCCCATAATCTCGTCCAAGTCACTGAGGACGTGTCCTCTGCAATTCTACTCGGGTACAACCACTATCCTCCGGTCGTGAGAGGGCGCGTCCTTGTCCCTATAGTATAGGGGTCACACATGGATTAGGCATCACTGTCATTCATCAATGACTCTTGAGTAAGCTCTGCGAGAAACCGACAAAACGTATGCTATGCTATCCATACAAGGTTAACTTTGAATAAACTTGAGAGGGATCGGTTGACAGAGGGACTTGCGGATTAGGTTACGGGTAAAGGTGAAGACAGCACACACCAGGGTAGGCCAACATTAAACTATTTTGGGGATGTTCTCGAGACTACAAGAACTTTTAAAGTCGATAGAAAGGTGTAGGCGATACCTGTGAATCTTCCCAAGTGTTTTTCCCGCCACCACCTTGAACCGATCTGGTCGGATCTCCATCCTCTCAACTCTTAGATCCGGCCGGTGTGCTGCTGTCCCCGCGCGCACTCCTGCTCGAGCGCGCTGACTCTCTGTCGCTGTCTCGCTCACCGTCTATTCGTCTCGCTGTATGCTGCACTTCACTATCGGTCTATCCCTCCCCTCTTTTCTTCTTGCCTCCTACATGGTAGGACCTCACTTCACCTTCGTCTGAACTCAAGCTCTTTCTTTCTCTCCTACACAGACTCTATCTCTTGCGCGTACTTGAAAGTACTGTCCGAGGTACTGAATCCGTATTTAGTTTGTTGAGGGGAAGTCTCGCCCACATCACAGCGGCAAACTTGGATCTGTTTGTCCCTCGTTACGTTTTCTTCCGTGTCCTAACTTTACAAGTAGAATATAGTCAAGGTATTATTCCTATCACACTATGAATGGGTAGAATTGTATCTTTATACATAATTGTATTTAATACATTATGTGGATAAAATAAATACCCTTCATTTTGCCATCTAGTGGTTAATAAGAGAACAACAACAAGAGGCATGGACACGACACACACCTTAAAGACAGCACACTAGAACAGTTAATACATGGTAAAGTTTATTTGGTAATTGCAGATCTCCCATTTTCACACAAAGATAAAAGTAATGGTTATTATAAAAGAAAATGTCACACACACACACACACACACACACGCACACACACACACACACACACACACACACACACAGAGAGACACACATACGCACACACAAACACACACATCGTTCGATAAGGCAGTCTGGCTCGAGGTATATGCTTGAACAAAAATTACTGATCAGAGATGGTTACATGCAAACCTATCCCCTGTCCTCAACACAATCCACACACTTGAAAGTTCAGCTCATGTTCAGTTTATCCACTTTCATTTATGAGTTAGAGCATGTCTGCCTCTGCCTCCACTAAAATGGGAAGGAACTCAGGAGGGTAGAAGCTGCCATGTGTCTGTCTATAAGTATGTGTATGTTTGAGTGTATGTACACATGCCTGTGTATGCAGTGCACCCAGCTCTATACAAGTGAGCTGTGGTGGATGCCAATAGACTCAGAGAGGGTCAGAGAGGGGTGGCTGTATGGACACAGGTCATTTGGAATGGTGCTGCTGTCCATTCCTTTTGTTGTCTTGTGCAAAGTTGCCTTCACAAACAGTTTAAAATGCATACCTACAGGCACTCCCCAGAAATTACTTGTTACATTGTAACAGGACTGTATGTAGAATAAAGATAGCACATTGCTATCTTTATCATTATCAAGAATATCAGTCCAAACTACAAGATAAAAATGGCTCAGCAGACTGGATTATCAAAATAATTGTTTACTTTGGTAGATGTTTAAATGTGGCTGCTACTATATGGCAAAACATGAGACACATCTTAGCCTTTTATATGGCATTGATGACATCAAACGACAAGCCAAACCAGAACAATTAACTAGTCGAAAGCTATGATCCCTTATTGAGTTCTCTCATGAATCCTGATCTGTCAACACAGCTGAGCAAGACAGGCAGGCTTAAGAGAGGTCTTTGAAGACTTTAGACTTCTGTGACAGATTACAAATGAGTGCCATTCTGAAGGTGAACAGTATTAGGTGAACGGAATATTACCATGAGAGTATAAGCCTGAGACTAAACTAGTATGGAAGTTGATGTCAGTGAGAATTTAGTGTAAAGACCTGGGAGTCAAGGCAACAATGATCTTTGGTACAAGAATGGCCCACGATCATATGGACATCGTCACAACAGGGCAATTAATGTATGTAGTCTAGACTTTGGCATGTTGATGTCTAGTTGAACCAACCTACTGAAAAATATTACCATCTACAACAGTCTTGTCTTCGTCCCACAGAAATAAATGAGCTCTTAGGGAATTCTGACCTCTTTTTCCTAAAGCCCCTAAGATCTTAAAATCTTAAGTTGAATTTATACATGAACCTAATTGAGCTGAGACAATGGGCTTTTTCTTAAAATTAAAACAAATGAGACGGACAATCTTTACACAATGTTAAATTGAGCTCAATTGTGTTTAGGAGAAATAAACAAGACAAAGAAGAGAGTTTCTTTTCCTTTGAGAAAACACACACATGTGAGCAAATAAAAAAACTGTTCTAACAGGCAACATGCTCCCATTCCTGTATTTTCAGAAATGATTGAACACACAGTGTGAATCCATTGACTGAAACATTATCAGTAAACCAAACCTAGCTATATTATAGCAACATACTTGCTAGCATTAAGCTAGCTTGGCATTACTACCAACGGCAATACTGTAGTACTGTACTAGTTAGCTTAGGGTTACAGCCACTTACTGTGGCTTTGCTGCTGCCTCCATTAACTAACCCTGCTGTTGATATCAATAAATCAATATCCTCTCAATATCCTCACATTTAATATTCTATTTTACATTCATATTCAGAAAACTGATTAAAAAAACATTTACATCTTTGTGGCTTCCACTCTTAACCTTGTGGAGTTATACAGCATAGAATGATTCCCTGTGTTGTTCTCTTTCCTTTCATTAGGGCCTACTTCTTCCATCCCTTTTTATCACAGAAAAACGGAAATTTGCAAATACGGCACTGAAGATTATCTGTTATGCCAAAAGCTTTATGTTTACAAATGGGTATAAGTTACACCCTAAATTTGGTTAAGAGGCCAGTCAGAACACCCCCCAGAATAGTTCTCATATGGTCCAGTTAGACAGCAAGCAATAATCCTAAATTATTTAGGCCAAAATTGTAGCTTTCCATATCATATTTGTTTCTATAGCGATCTTTCAATCCTTCTTTTCAGTATTTCACCAACAGCACTCACATTTACACAACTGTGTCTTCCTCTTCCTCTTCATCCCCATCTTCCTGCTGTGGGAGGAGCCGGTAGTGATCGTGGCCCAATGGGAGGAAGGCTGCCCTGGCCATTTCCTCCAGCTCATTTACCGGACCGTTTGAATGGACGGTCTCGCGGTCAGAGGACTCGCACTTGGCGTACCGATCCCTGTGCACGTCGGGGCTCCTCCCCTCGTCGGGCGAGCTCCGCCCATCTTTTATGATTGATAGAACATAGCCGATTGGCACTGGCAGAGAAGCAGCCAGAATCAGCATAGTCAATACGGCCAGAGCCCAGCCGGGGTAGGCTAAAGTGCTTTCAGTGGCCTGAGAGAGAGAGAGAGAGAGAGAGAGAGAGAGAGAGAGAGCAGGACCACAGGAAAGAGGAGGAGAGGAACAGAAAGGAAAGGCAAAAGGAGTGGAGAACACAAAAGAGTGAAAGCGAAGAACAAAGAATTTAAGAGGCCAGAACAAATGAGAAGAGAACAGAAAGTGAGATACAAAAGAGAAGAGAGAGGGAGAGATCATATCAGAGGGTATTAAAGACAAAAAATTAAATCCAAATAATATATATATATATATTAAAATAATATATATATGTATATTTATATAATGCTTTTGTAGCATGCCTATGTGTGTTTTACCGTGGCATGGTCCCAGGCGGTGTAGGTGGGCCGTTTGATGACCATGCGTAGCAGGCTGGCAGCCAGGAGTCCCACCATAGACAGCAGGCAAACATACTTCCACATGTACTTGTAGATGCTTGGAGGCCGCCATTTCAACATCACCTCAATATCATCCAGGAACCTATAGAGCAGGACAGCACATGTCACAGCCACATGTGTGTGTGTGTGTGTGTGTGTGTGTGTGTGTGTGTGTGTGTGTGTGTGTGTGTGTAAGTGAGTGCATCTCACCTGTCAGCTCCATAGACCCAAGAAACACTCGCCGTCTCAAAAATGACCACAATGATAAGAGGCAGGGTGGCAGAGTAGTCATCAAACATCGTCACAAAGTAGTTCCCACTACGCTGGGTAAACAGAAGTCCGATCAGAAATCCCAGGGAACAGCTACCCACTGAAACATAACAAAACAACATATTACAAATTATGGTGTGTGTGTGTGTGTGTCTGTCTCTTTTTGCTCTTTTTGTTTGTGTGTGTGTGTGTGTATAACCCTCCCCATAGACAATTTGAATTTTATGTTATTTATGAGTTTGCAACTGGTCTCTTCTGATAAGATGACTTACAGCCAAGACCTCATCTTTAATTCTAAAATCCTATTTGAACTCTCTTATTAACATAATTCAAAGGTTCACAAAAGGTTCACCATATGGTAGAACAAAATAACTTTCACCTTCTGGACCTGATGGTACGGTTAAGTGGTAATGATTTGGTTGACTAAAGAGTAGGGCTGTAACGATACACCAACCTCACGATTCGGTTTGTATCACGATTTTTGACCCACGGTTCAATACGAATCTCGATTTTTCTTTTTTCTTTTTTTTTTTTGGGGGGGGGGGGGCTAGACATTTTATTAAATAACATTTTAATAGCCTCCCTTAGAACACCAGAGGATTACAATATAATATATCTATTATTTTATATCGTGATATAAAAATATTTTTCTGAATGACTGATATTTATGACAGCACACTATGCAGATTAGCCTATAGCCTAGGCCTACTATTTTTTATTACAACTCTACCTCTTTAATTCAGCTGTCTGGTTGAAGCCTGGAAATATTGTAAACAAAGTAGCATAGTTGGCTAGCTTAGCCTATCATAGTCTACTGATTGGACTGTTCAGTTTCCCCATGTGTGTTTCAAGGTAATACTTGTTCTCCTTGGGACCAGGCGCGCCTGCAGGTGTACGTCCGTACGCACTGTGCGTACCATCAGGCTACTCAACAAGAGAAAATTTCCTGTGTGTGTGTGTTTTGGCCCACCATACCTTCCCAACTATGGACAGTATCCCATTAGCTGCATGCCATTGAAGTTAGTGAACACGTTATCAAAATTAACGCGCACACATTTTGTTTGAGCAGGAGAGAGAGAATACGCACGCAGGCACGCAACTAGGCTACTTGTTTTCTTTTACTCGGCTATCTATATTATCAGCACACAATGTTGAGCTAATTCACTAACTCAATACTCATCATGGATATCTCAAGTTTAAACAACGAAAACAGAAAGAATGGATGCAGCAAAGCTAGGAGTTATTCCAGATGGGCAAGAACAAGGTAGGCAATTGCTTGTCAACGTTAGACTGCATTAGACAGCTGTTTAAAGCCAGACGTCATGGTAAGCTAGAACAAAACTAAAGGTAACTTTAGCCTGTATAGGGCTGTATCAAGTTGTCCAAATGAATAGGTCATTGAAGACGTTGTTGTATGGGACAGGCCCTTTTGGGAAACGTTGGTATTGAGATGATCAGTCAACTTCCATGCAAGAGTTTTAAACAAATATGTGCAGCATGCTAATGATGCTAAGCGGATTTAATAGTAATTTAGCTAGTCGTCTTCTATGCGTCCTTGCTTTCACGATTGTGAATGTTTTATTTAAGTCGCGCGTGTTCATTGAGCAGGAGAGGGAGGGAGAGTGAGAGGGAGGGAGCGCGAGAGAGCGGGGAAGGAGAGGGGGTTTACTTCTATACTGTTTGGTAAAGTTGCACACATAGTCTACAACAGGGGTCGGCAATTACGTTTGGACCCGGGCCAATTTTTTTTCAGACAATGGCATCGCGGGCCATAGCTTTTGTAATGGGGGGGGGGGGGGGGGGGGTTATAGGCCTACTATTTAAATTATTAATTATTATATTATATTAAAATAAACATCATCTAACTTTTAAAATGCATTTAATTTAATTCCATTAAAAACGTTTATTTGCTTATGTGCGCTGTTTTTATGCCGCCTGCTGCATCTCCTGTCGTCTCTCATGAAACAGGCGACTTGCCTAGCAACTTGCCGTAACTAATGTGTAGGCTACAAATATTATTCTTTTGGATGACGTGTAAATGATTAGCTGAACATTGCTATATGCTAGTTATCGATGCAAAATGTCGTTGTCAAAAGCCTTGAAAAGAAAAATTGATTCAGAATGCAGGACCTACAAAGAAGAATGGAAGCAGAGGTATGTGTTGAGCCTGCCTGCATTTCTTAATGCCAAGCCTATTAATTTAACGTAACATAGGCTATTTTTGACCTTGCCCACTGGAAGAGGGAGACAGGACACTGTTGTTGTTTTTTTGCACAAGATTACGCGCACTCGCGTGCCAATACCGTTCCGACCTGTGCGTCATGGATAACTGCAAGGATGTTCCACCTGTTTTGTCACTTTAGTAGGACTATCATCTATACCTCAATAAATGTTTTGAAATTGATGGGATTGCTGTAGGCCTTTTTTTCTTTTTAAAAACATGGGGTTAAAAAAAAAATTCATTCAACAGCAAATTAACGTCATCTCGCGGGCCAGATAGAATAGATGGCGGGCCAAAATTGGCCCGCGGGCCACTATTTGCCGACCCCTGGTCTACAATGAAAGCAAGGAGAGGTATGAAATTATTATTTATTTATTTATTTGTTGACGTTCAACGTAGGCTACCGATAAGTAAAGCGGGAGATGTGGGTTGCTTTTGCAGCCGCGTAAGCTGCAAAGCACTGCGTGAAACACTAGAAAGGGTGTGTCGCGATTCTGCCTTTTCACACCGCGACACAGTATCGTGGATATGAATGACACGATTTCGGTTTCGAATCTCGAATATCGTTACAGCCCTACTGAAGAGTTAGTAAACTATTACTGACATGGAAAGCACTGCTCCATAAATTTAGTGGACTTTGTCAATGAAGCAAACAGCCAATTCTTCTGGATATCAAGGTTAACATAAGCCACTTATCATATCTAGATGTTTGACTTTCTAGTTAAACTACCTCCAAGTAGAATTTTATGCTAAGATGGCCACATTTCGTGATAACATGTCCACCAACATTTTTGACTGAAATTATCAACTGAGTAAATTCCAGACATGGATTATGTCCTTGTCATACAAATCTGGAATCTGAATGAGATAATTGCATAATTGAACAATAGCTTTTACTGAGGCAGTACAGGCAGTACAGTAGATATTGAGATGGCAAATCTCAGATCAGCTTTAGGCTGTGAATGCCAAGTACCAGTTGTTTTTAGATAACCTAAGTGAAATCATGCCCCCTTGTGGTATCAATGTATTAATGCACTCGTGAATCATTATGACTATTGAACTGAATCAAATGAACACTCGATATACATACATTGCTTCTATATTGCTAGTGCTACATTGGAGTCAACAGAATGTTAGCAGACACATACAAACAGTGTAAAGAACATTAACAGTATAATAACATTATACTTAGAATTGTCATATTGATAGTCATTATGAATTGCCAGAGCTATTAGATTTCTGCTGAATTTGTTGGTTTCTTGGTAATAGAAACACATTCTATATTAACATAAAATGCAAAACAAACTTTTATTTGGAAACAGTTGTGGGCAGAGGAAACAGTTGGCTGGAGTCATAGTTGATAACAACTGACAGTTGAAATGGCTGAACAGTTGAGTAGTTTAAATAGTTACATTATTTAATAGTGAATTATTGTAGTGAGGACATTTATTTTGAAACAGTTGTGGGCAGAGGAAATAGTTGAACAGGATCTGTAGTCTTAAGAGAGCCAGATTGTATGCTTAAAGCCTGAGACAGAGTATAGTTTAAAAGTTAAATGTAGATAGTGTAATGGAAGTTGATAGACAGAAAGTTGAATGGATGTTGATAGGCAGATTGTTTAATGGATGTTGATAGGATAGTTTAATGGGTGGATGAGTGAATGGTTTGAAGAGGATGAATGGATAGAAAATTGGATGGAATGTGCCTTATATCCTTGTAGAATGGAGATACACAGAGAGCGTTGGCCTAGTTGAGCAGAAAGCAGTTGATACAGGTGCAATCAGTTTAACTGGCTTTTTGATGGGGCCTAGTTGAGCAGCTGGAAGTTGATACAGGTGCAAATCAAGTTAATTAGCCCATTGTGATGTTATAGTGCCAATGAAAAATCTATGGGGGAAAATAAGCTTGTTTTTTATTAATATCTCAAAAAGTATAAAGTTTACAAAAGTGAAAAATACATTCCTCAAGTGTCCTTTTCAAGACCTATGTTACAAAGTTTCAACGAAGTTTCTACGTTAAACGGTTGAAGCTGAATTAGACGCAGAAATTTGGTGGGAATAAGAAGAAGAAGAAGAAGAAGAAGAAGAAGACTTCGGATAACAGAACAGTGCATTTTCATGAAAAGATGCATAATACAACTTAAACACAACTTCAAAACAAATTTGACATTGTATATGTGTGCAACTCTATGTATGTTTGAGTATATAAGGATTATGCTGTATATAATCTATGTGTTTGTGTGTGCGTGTTAGTTTGCTATACCTGTGAGCATGGTTCTGTGGCGCCCCAGCAGGCTGAAGTTGTCCATGAGGGGGGTGAGGATGCCCTGCATGGTGCCAAACATGGTGCTGAGGCCCAGGTTGAGCAGCATGAGGAAGAAGAGCGCCGACCACAACGGGCTGGCAGGAAACAGAGCCATGGCCTCAGTGAAGGCTATGAATGCAAGACCTGTCCCCTCCACACCCTACAAATAGATAGATAGATAGATAGAGCAAGAAAGAAACAAATGGAGAGAGAGAGGGAGAATTTACTGCAGTGTCTATTTGATTGATGATATTACTGTAAGTACATGTTTAGTCACAGCTGAAGAGAGTAAAATAAAAATATAAGCTCCAGAGGCGGACATTACATTACGGAGTACATTTACTCAATTACTGTAATTAAGTCGCTTTTTAAAAAGCATTGTTGTTTTAGAATTTTCAAACGAAAGGGGTGGTAATTGGTGCTTTTTCCCATACAGGATTTGTGTACTTCGTCCAGCACTGGTAATCTCCAAGAGGAAACGATAGGAGAGAGGGATAACATTAACAAATTAACTTTGTAAAACTACTGTACCTTATTCATCTCATTCTCAGGGTTACAGTCAGTTATGTTTGCCCCCACTTGTGCACCAAAGAGTTTGTACCACTCTCTGTAGTCGTCCAGGCCTACAGAGCTAGGCTCGGACATGTTGAACCATGGCCACCAGTGCTGAGATGTACCAGGTACTCCAGCCAGCTCTGACATCACCCCCAGGTTCCTGCATGATGACATCATCAAAATGTAGCAGGCTCTTTCACTGTTTAACACAACAAACTCCATAGTTCTGCTGGAACACTTGACTTTAACATAAACAGTACAAGACATAGGCCTAAAAAGACCCCAATTGTTAAAAAAGACACACTTGCACCGACAAAGGCAGGTATACAAAATACAAACTAACACACATACAGCAACACACATAGCCCCACATTATTTATGGAGAGCATGTTTTTCCAAATAGGGCTATGATTGGGCTAGTCATACGTTAGTTATGGTTAGGGCTAGAAATGTGTTTGCATAAGGTTATAAATACCAAGTTTATATAAGGTTGAAGATGATTTATTGACTGTCACTAGTGTTTGAACGGTGTCTAAAAGGGGATATCCAAATAAGTGGCTATTCTACTCATATGATCAACCACAGGGCCGCAGCCAGCTACACCTCCATAAATACAAACACACAGACTCTGTCTCTCATTCATACTCACACACACACACATTTACCTTGCCACACAGCCTAACGCAATGGTCTTGGCCCGGAAGCCCAGCACCACGAACACGACGAGGGAGGCCAGCACAGAGGTCATGAAGTTGATGATGGACACCATAATGGCGTCGCGGTGGCAGTTGTTCTGGACGGGATTATAGGAAGAGTAGGCAATGACCGAGCCATAGCCCAGCCCCAGCGCAAAGAACACCTGAGTGGCCGCCTGACGCCACACCTGGACCCTGCCCCAGATCTCTAGCTACAGCAAGGGGACAGATGGACAGACAGAGAGACCGACAGACAGACCAATGTAAATTGCACTTTCTCCCTCTTAAGAGCGAATGCTATGACCTCTTTGGGCTAAAGATTGCCACACACTCACCCTCACTCAAAATATCACCTTTGCGACAGCAACAATAAAAAAAAAGAAGTCTGACTACCCCACAAATAGTTTCATGATACTCTGAATCAGCAAAGAAGAAACCACAAGTCCAGAATTCCATTCTGTGGGTTACATTTGTAGAGAATCCCTGGATTTTTGCCCCCCTCCACAGAGTGGTTTACTGTACCTTGTGTTTGGGTAACTTAGGCATGTAGGTGTGTTGAAGGAATGCAGTTGTGGAGCTGTTCTTGTTTACTCACCTTGGGGTAGAACATGTACTTGATTCCATCTATGGCCCCATCCAGCATCAGGCCTCTGATAAGAAAGATGAAGAGAACGGCGTACGGGAACACGGAGGAGAAATACATCACCTGAGAAAAACACATAGGTGTGATATATGACAACACCACCTGAGAAAAACACATGGGTGTGATATATGACATGCACTTCAAGTTATTACAATACAGTACATGTGTGAGATGCTAGCATTGGAATGTGCATATGGGTATGTACATGCGTATGTGTTTATGTAGTAGGTGTGTGTGTGTGTGTGGTTGGGGCACAAACCCTCTTTGTGATGTAAATACCTAAATGTAATGTAATGCAAAATATGGGGGATGTGCTTGTATCTGTGTTATCTGTGTTCATATAAATTACACTAGACCTTGGCTGAGGACTTGATGCCCTTTATCATGGCGAGGCACACAATAGCCCAGGCAGCCAGCAAACAGCCAGTCATGATGGGGTTAAAATCTCCAGATTCATCTATCGAGTCGGCGATGTCCAATGCCTTACGGAACCAGAAGTAGGAGGTGGGAGAGCTTTCAGAGCATTCCTTAACTGAGAAGGAGAGCAGAAATACTGTTGTCATAGAGCTACAGCACAATGCATGTATATCTGTACATACTGTACATCACACTGTAATGTAAAGCAGACACGCGCACAAATGCACACATTGTCCATAAAACGAACACAACTTCTACTGTGGGTGAAAGTACTCCATGTCAACAGTTATACAGTATTCATTTTGAGTGAGAGATCAAAGATATGGGATTTGGGAAAGGGATATCTTTAAAATGGTGATGCGTGTGTGTGTGTGTGTGTGTGCGTGTGTGTGTGCGCGCCACCCCTGAGTTGTTTGACTGCACAGTTCAGCCATAGGAAGACCTGGCTGGGGTTCAAACCCGCAAGTTTGCAGCAACTTGCAGTGTAAACGTAATGGAAAAGAGACCATGTGTACTGGAATGACATTTCATACCTGTCGCGTTAGTGCTGTGATTTATGGGGCAGTGTTCCCATGGTAATGGGTACTGAAAAGAGTTTCCAAGGTAGAAGAGAGACCAAGCAATGATCACATTGTAGTAGAGAGCCACAAAGAAGCACACCTAAAGGAAAGACAAAGAGAGAGAGAGTAAATAAACTCTATACAGGACATTTGAGAAAGCTCAGATAAACCATTAAATGTTTAGCATAATGTATGTGTTACACAGTGTGTGGTGGAGCAGCAGTAACATCACAGACTGACAATCGGTCGACCTGAGTATGATAATCGCCATTATGAGTCTGTGTCACTTGTGGATAAAAGTGTCTAAATATCAGTCAACTTTCACTTTATCAGTCAGTCATCTTTATGTGCTATAGCCATGCATTGGCACAGAGCATTGTAATATTAATGAGATAGGCAGCCAAACACAACAAGTCTCTGCGCAATGCTACCATTACTTGGAGAGGGACTTCTGAGAAACTATAGACGTCAGTAAACATACAGATAGACGAACAGACAGAAACAGAAAGAGAAAAACACGGCTCTGCTGTGAGTGAGACAACAAATTAACCACAGACCCATACACCCAGATCAACAGTAAGAAACAGACGTATGTGAGGAAACATGTACCTACTGTACACACACACACACACACACACACACACACACACACACTACTGGGAGAACGAGAGGCCCATTTCCTTTAGTGGTGTATACCAATCTGCCACAGTATTTCAGCCTCCACTTCGTATAAGGTTCTGTTATGTCTTGGCTTGGAGCTCTGATTATGTAAATAATTATCACAAATAAATCGTATAGAATTATTTGCATTAAAGTACAAAGAGTACTAGTCTTTGCCATTATAGTTGTATAATCAGAGAAAGCCAGTCTTACATTTAAAATATGTATGTAGCAGTATTCATAGAAATATGAAATATTTTCTACAATGAATGCATGGATGTTAAAACCATTAATAATAGCTAAGTAGAAACCAACCACTGAACAATGTACAAACAAAAATATAGTTCTATCTTTGGCATATAGAACAGGGACTTTTTGAATATATTATTTTAATGAGCCTAGCCAGTTAGAATAAACAAACATGTTATACTAAATGTTAAGTGGTTTCAATGTTTACAAAGTTTGTTATGACAACAAGCCCACTGCATTATATGTCATCATTATAACATTGCTTAGACTCACAGATGATTAAATGATCAGGACGGAAAACTGCCCTCCTGACACCAAGCAACATATCTCGCCATCATCTCTGTCCACACCCATACAAACTGTTCTGGCTTCAGTCCAAGCTATCTGCTCACCGTCAGATACTCTTTTGACAGAGGGCGCACTGTGGTCTACTAAGAGAGATTCAATTTAGAGGCTGTGGAACATCTGTGGAACATTACATATTCCCCTTGCACATATTTTTGAGACATTGCTATCATTGATCTTTAATAATTCTGCTTTGTTCACTTAGATTCCCAACGGACGTTTCTTCTTCCAGATATGTCTAAAGAAGGATGTTGTGTTTCAATGTGTGTGTGTGTGTGTGTGTGTGTGTGTGTGTGTGTGTGTGTGTGTGTGTGTGTGTGTATGTGTGTGTGTCTCTGTGTGTGTGCTCTCGACCTGGGACAAGAAAAACTGATCTCAGCCAGCTGCAGGGAAATTTTGTTGATGTTTCTTTATGTTTGTGCAGGCTTGCCTCTGCGTGTGTGTGTGCTAACGTGTGTGCACGCGTGTGTGAGTGTGTGTGTGCACGCGTGTGTTGCTTGCATTTCTTCTCTCACCATGCAGCTGGAGTAGCCAATCCCAGCCAGCCGAGGAGAGATGTGTTTCCACACGCCAATGCTGCCCTGTCTGATGCTCTGGCCAGCAGCCAGCTCCATGAAGAACAGCGGCACCCCCACCACCATCAACAACATCACATACAGAACCATGAACGCTCCTGATGGGGAGATGTGGAGGGAAACAAGGGAGGAATATCAGGAGATAAGATGAGAAGATACTCGAAACAGGCCAGAGAAAGAGTGTTATCGTGTTGTGCTCATTGGGTGTGACATTTTAAACCCATCCTAGACTATCCATTTTGTGGCTATACTGCTCTGAGGCTACTGTTTTTCTGATGTTCTCCAGCTTGTTCTTACGGTAAAACTTAAAATTGTCTGATGAATGATTCTATATGAAACATATTTGGTCTCAGGGCCGGCTCTAGGCAGGGGCCAGGGTGGGCTAAGCCCACCCAAGCATTTGTCAAGAAGTCAAAGTTTATTTTTTCTGTTTTTTTCAGTGTGCAGTCTCAAAACCAGCTTGGATGTAGATGAGTTGGTGTTGATTGTAATGGTAGCCAGCTGGTACATAACTGTGCAGTAGGCTTATGCTTGTGTGTCAGGTAGGCTAAAACCCCCTCCTGGCGCTATAAAGGAAAATTCTGGCCTTTTTTGTACTGTCGGTACGAGAAAACCCCCCAGAAAACAGTGCTACCTAGCTCGAGTTGCTGCAGCCAACAATTAAAATAGCTAGGCAGCTATTTTAAATATGCCCTCACAGTGTAGCACTATAGTTGCCTGGCTGCTCTAGCTGTTGGCAAGGATGGGCAAAAATACATCAAAATGTATTTTAAAATTAAATATCAAATACCGTAATTTTAAGTGTATCAAAATAAACTACAAAATGCATAGTCACACCATGTATCATTGAAACTGATGATTAAAGTTCTCAAGAAACTTGTGGTTGGTGTGTGTGTAAGCGACGTACACATTACCAACCAGATATTAAATTACAAGTCAGCACCAGTCAGAGGCTGCATTCATTGTGTTGCACTTTTATGATGTCACCACAACTACAAAAATACACAACTATAAAGTATTTTGATTCAAAATACGAAGCCATTTTTTTCCCAGCAAAAAATTAAATACAAATGACAACATACTATTTTCTATTTCAAATACTGATTTTTAAATACATGTATCAGAAATACTGCCTATCCCTGGCTGTTGGCTGCGGCAACTCAAACTAGGTAGTAACAATTTTTCTGTGTTTGTGTTTTGTGTTTCTTCCCATTTTGCTATGTTGCCTATCAAAAACTTGCTCCCACCAGCTCACCCAAATGTAGTACGCTAAAACCGGCCCTGTTTGGCCTTCATGATTATGACAGTATTAGGCTTACAAGTTTTGATGTGGACACTTCACTTCACTCTTCTAAAAGCTTTTCTTCTAAACAGGTTTTAAAAGCCCTCTTGGTCCACTTTTATAGAGATTACTTTTGGGACTTTTTGACATTTTTTTCTTTCGTACTCACCTCCTCCATTCTGATGGCAGAGGTAAGGGAACCTCCAAACGTTCCCCAGGCCGACGCTGAAGCCCACCTGGGCCAGGACGTACTGCAGCTTGCTGTCCCATGCTGGACGGTCTTCCGCTGGCCCGGCCTCCCCACCTGGGACCGGCCCTCCCACAGACACCAGTGCCGCGTCTGAGTGGCTCTCACCCAGGCCATGGCCGCCATCATCAGTCGGTAAAGGGGGCTTCTCCATCTAGGGCTGGGAGAAACAAACAGGGTGAGTCAAGAGCGATGGTAGCTCTGAGTATGGTCGTTGGGGAAGTGCCAAAGTGTGCAACACAGCACTTTCTTGAATTTGAATTTCCCCTAGGGATCAATAAAGTATCTATCTATCTATCTATCTATCTATCTATCTATCTATCTATCTATCTATCTTCTCTTCTTCCTTCATGGGTAGTCTTTAAAAATATTTTCATGCAAAAACACAAACCATGATATGAATTGTCACATTGCAATTGACATGTTTTTGTGCATAATATAAAACATTAGTTAGAGTGCAGATAATACAGTAGACAATGCATCCTAATGTGTGCATGTGTGTAATATAATCTCATATGGTATATGGAAGCTAAACAGCTTCACCTCTGGCTCATGCTGTGCCATTTAAAGGAGTTGGTCTACACAAACACAGAGTAATGTGTTCGAAACAGCTTTGCTATTTGAGGCTCGTTTACAGGAATCTAATAGGCAAAACAACCACAGCCTCTCCTATTCCCACACCCTTGGCGTTCTTATCCTACCTAACATGTGCCTCCTTGTACAAACACTACAGTGTGTTTTTCTGTTATTAAGTATGAGTGTTTCTGTAACATGAACTAAAATATCTAATTTTCCCTGCTCCTGCATTTGCTCTATCTGTAGATGCTATTGAATTTGTTAAACAAAGTTAGATATTCACATTTGTATTCCCATCATGTATTACATTGAAACAATGTAAACATAGACCTGAAATGCATTATTAAGCAACATTTCCTCAATCACTTTTCTCTCATTAAATGTTTATGATGCTCATATGTAAGGGGTCTGGCTTACATAACTCTAACCATGATGCACTACCACCTCTTGTTAATAATTCCTTAAATAACAGTGAAACACACCTTGATATTATGTTTAAGGTTTACATACCCTGACAGAATTTCTGAAATATTGGCCAATTTTTGGAAAATGTTATGCAGATCATGCAAAGAACCATTATTTAGGAAATAAATAATTAATAAATTATCCCATAATAGTGTATGCCCTTTTTAAATAATAATGGTAATTGAAATCACCCAAATGGCCCTTATCAAAAGTTTACATACCCTTGAATGTTTGGCCAGATATTAAACACACAAGGTGACACACTCAGGTTTAACTGGTTATTAAGGGTAAGTTTCCACACCTGTGACGGTAATTAGTGGCTCTGTATAAATAGTCAGTGTGTTTCATAGCTCTTGTGAGACCTCTGCACATCTCACTCAGGGCTGCATTGTCTTGGGGCCATGGGGCAAAGCAAAAGAGCTGCTAAAAGATTAGCAAGAAAAGGTAGTTGTAAAAATCAGGAAACAGGTATTAAAATATTTTAAAATGCTGGCCAGCAAAATTGGTTGGGATACGAAGAAAAACCCTCAAGCTACTTCAGCTGAAATAGAGGCTTCACTGCAAAGAAATGGCAACCCTGTTTCAAGATCCACAATAAAAATACACTTGAACAAAAATGGACCGCATGGTCAGGTTGCCAGAAAAAGCCATTACTGTGCCAATATCACAAAACAGCACACTTACAATATGCCAAACAGCAGCTAGACAAGGCTCAGAACTTCTGGAATAAAGTTAGTTGGAGAAATGAGACCAAAATTGAACTTTAATGGTCACAACCATAAATGCTATGTTTGGAGAGGAGTCAACAAGGTCTATAGCGAAAAGTGTACCATTCCTACTGTGACTTGATGCCTTATGGTTTAATTTGAATCCCATTCAAATAAAAGTTTTTTATTATGAATTATAACCTTTATATTTAAAAGTAACATGTTTTTCCTGATCACTTGTGTTTCCTTGAAAGAATGGTACACATTTTACAATTTCTACCAGGGTTTGTAAACTTATGAGCAGTGTTGGGAGTAATGCGTTACAAAAGTAATGTAATTACTGTAATATATTGCTGTTTGCGGTAACGCGGTAATGTAAGGCATTACAAAAAAAAAATTGGGTAATATTTACTCGGTACAAACTTCAGTAATGCGCGTTACAATGCAGTTTAACCCAAAATTCGGCGCTTGTTTTGTTTTGATACATATTCGCAAACACCACGCGAGAACAACAGAGGAGAAAAAATCTGCGCAAAATAGTAGAACGTTATCTCCTGATACTGGTTGAATATGACTGTGGCTGCAGCAGACTCGCAGGCGGACTCTATTTGCGGGATGAACATAAGCCTACGCTCATTATTTTCAGTTTGTCAGAGACAAGGCTATGAAGAACATAATAGTTAGTGCACTTTGTGTGCGAAACCGAAAGATCTCTCGGCTCGCGAAATAGCACAAGTAAATTAATGAAACATCTAAAGTAGTGCCACGCTAATCTTTTTGATTCTTGATAAAACACAAACTATGCTGTTCTGCATGTCAGCTTTGTGCTGTGAACTTAAATTGAAGAGAATAAAGGGATAGAAATGCAGAAAAAGATTGTGTAGCCTGGCAGTGGCACCACTCCCACCACGCGCATCACGCACTTTGCGTTGGGCACCAAAGGACAGAGGGGGCACCCAAATGTAACCAATGAATAGTAGCTTTACTGCAAACTGCGTTTCACTCTTCATCAATAACGTTTACAATGTCAAAATGCACTAACACGATGTTACATGCAAGTTTGATACCTTTTGGGTTCTCTCAATCACCACCTAGTAGAATTGGTGGGTCTTCAATCATTCGTTTTCCAAGCATTTAGGCTACATGAAGCACATGATATGCTGAGTCGACTGAAACGCATTCCATTCAGATAGCTAGGTGGATACCAGGCTCATAATTCACTTATATTCGCAAAACGAAATGTGAAGCAACATGTCACTGCATACTTCCATTTCCAAAGCAATGAAGGTTGCTTAAAATAACTTAACATTGTACATATTATTGTTAATATTGTGCTATCAATGTAACTCAAACAAATAAGGCTTGTTAACAAGAGCTGGCAAAAGGGCATTATGACAACGTAAAGATCAATGCTCTTAAGGTGACAGTGCACCATTTATAAGTAAAACAGCATTTCTTCAGAAATTAATGTTTAAAAATACACAGTAATGGTCTGTAAATAATAGGCCTTTTATTTTACTTTAGGTGTTTGAGTTATCATTTAAATGTCACTCACTCAAAGCCACTCACTTAGGGCACCGAAATGGCCAGCAGGCCACCATCTTGACATGTCTTTAAAGGAACCGTATGTAAAAATTGTATTTCAATTAATCATAAAATTGCCCTGATATGTCACTAGACATTAAAAAATCATGTTAATTTCAAATACTTATATCACTGACAACAGTAGTCTGGCCAGGATATTGTCATTTAAAAAGTGAAGTTGCAGCCCTCAACTGATGTTGATGTTGTCATGTTGTGTTTTGGCCTAATGTGCCACCCTCCACCTATCTACTAATCACAAAATCAGTAGTGTTTTGTCATCCGGTTGCCAACTCTGCCAGTCAGAGGGGAGGGGAAGGGGACACACCGCTCTACAGTAATTTGAAAGTGATTGTAGTACCCGTTTTGGCCACAATCTTACATACGGTTCCTTTAAGCTTTGATTTACAATATAGTAGGCTCTCTATTGATTTTATTGAGTAGGCTTAGGCCTTAAAGTTACAGTATTTCTATCACAATTTACCAGACTTTGACCTTTTGTCGGTTTTCAACAAAATTCTGACTATGATTGTTCCTTGTATTGCATTATGAGCACTTCGCCTATTGCATTCTACTGTTGCCTTAAGCCTAGCTCAGTCATTATGCTATACCACATCTCCCTCCATTGGAAGAGCAAGCTGCATTGAGCGTAATAAACTGCATTTAGAATGGTAAATCCATATTTCTAGATATTTTGGTGAAAGTAACTTAAAAGTAATGCAATAGTAGTGTAATGCCTTACAATTCAGAGACAGTAATATTATAATGTAACAAATTACTTTGAAATGACAGTAATAAGTAATGCATAGTACATTACGTTTTTGAAGTAACTTGCCCAACACTGCTTATGAGCACAACTAGTCTGTTCAGTGTTTAGTCTGTTCAACTTCTTGATATGATTATTGAAACACAAGTCACACACCACCATACCAGCATACAATCAGCATAATCATAGAATTATCTTTGACTTGTGTCCGTGACCAACACTGTGTATTCTCTATAACACACTCCCATTTCTATTTCTATTGTCAGCAGCAGGGTCTGCAAACGGCACAATGTTACAGGAACTCTACTGTTCTTATAATCCTAAACATAACATCACTGTTTGATAGGACCTGCAAACAGTATAGTGTGCAGGTCACATATTTGTAATTGTCAGTGGAGCCATCTTGTGCTGTCCACATGCAGTCTACTCTATAATCCTGTAGCTCAATAAACATCTTTTGTTTAACTTTGTGACAATGTATATACCATATCAGATGGTTCAAAAAGGCATGGTCCCCTTAAAGAATAACTGTTCTGCTTTGCTTTATGAACCCTTACATCATCTAAGGGTTATGGCCATAGACATAATATACATACATGTATATTATGTCTATGGTTATGGCTGCATGGATGGAAAGACTTAACAAAACACTGAAGGGAATATTTTGTATTCATATTTTATGTGAATGGTTTAATGATTCAAGTCTTTATGACTTGAAGACTGTATAGTTCTTATGGTCATTTGTGATTGTGTACCCATGTGTACCCTGTGTGTGTGTCTTTGGTCTGTATGCAGTGTATCCATTGTTTATGCCTTTTGCCCATCACCAAGGTGTGAATGTTTGTAGAACAGCATGTGTCCAAGCCTCTGAAGGACTTCCCAGGAAAGGGGGTAGTTTTAATTAAAAGATAATAGAAGCTGACCAGACCTGATGAAGGCCTAATCCTCATCCTCCCTTTCTATTGCATATTCAAACTGGGTTGGACCTAGAGGTCACTCCTTCTTTGTGTGTAACTTTAAATATGGTCTCTGTTAGTCAGAGAAGTTAGAAGAGAATATTGAGAATCTGGTGAAACCCATGATGGGGTGACACAAACATGTACTTTTCTCCCTTGAGGGGCACTAGGCCCCTCATTGAAAAGAATAAAGCCTGGATACTGACTTGCATCGTCCTGATTGAGTCTCAAGAGAAATATGGTAGTAAAAAATATACTATCAGTTATGGAGGTTCCAACCGTGAGATAAAAACTGTTGATTTAAATTGGATTCAACGTTTTGCTGAAAGAGATCTTCAACATCGTGTTTTGACGGCACACTCTTAAGGTAAGGCAATTGATATTTTCTGGTGGTGAGATTGGGTAAAAGTCCTATATAGTTCTTGTCAGACTATCGGGCTCCAGCAGGGAGCTCTGTTGGGCGTTAGTAACAAGCTTGTTTTGTTCCTGTAAATGGCCCGTAAGTATCACTGAGAATACTTTCGTCTCTATGAGACTGGCGTTAGAACAATAGTTCTGGAAATAGCCATGTATGTTTTAGACAGAAACATATTCGGTCCTATGGACACAATCTGGAGCTTATCGGATTAGCTGCTAAGCTTTTCAGGGGTAGCCGGGGTTCTTGGCCAGTCCCCATTTTTACGGCTACATTGGGGGACTGCTTGCCTAGACTCTCACCTGAAAATGAAATTGCATAAGAGTGTTGCTGGTCATAACAGATGTATGAAACCATCTTTAGATTGTGTAACTAAGATCACAGTTTGAAGTAGCCGTACGAAGATGTTGAACTGAAAGCGTAATGTAATAGTTGGGGCATCGAATGACGCTTTCCACCGTTTAAAGTAAAAACATTGGAGTGGATACGATACTGTGTTCTTCAAATTGATAAAATACAACTAATTTGAAATTGGATTGATAATAATAACTTTTTAAATTATGGAGACTTATGATGGATGATCAAACTAGGATTCATGTCGTAATAACCTTTTTCAAGTGTGCAAACATAGCATAACCTCAAGAGAGCATGGTTAGGCCTCTTTTAAGTACGCCTGAGCTAACTAGCTGCCGCTAGAGGCGCCTCGATGTCTTTGTCTAGAGCTAACATGAGAGCACATAACGAAAATGCCTTAAACTTCTTTTGTTCCGTTTTTTTTTTTTTTTTTTTTTTTTTAAGCAGGAAATATTCTTGCAGCCCGTTTAAAGTTGTCCTCCAGCTCCATGGAGCTGTGTGTGTCTGTGTGTGTCCAGTATGAATGAATGCGCGTGTGGGCCGGCCCTGTGTGTGTGAAATTTGTTTATTTCTTTCTATGTGTCTGTTTCCATTTTTGTTTCAAGTCCTTATGTTTTGAAATGTATGGGTGAGGAATTGTTGCAAGTTTATAATCTTAGCAGGATCAAGGACTTAGTATCAAGTACCTTTTCTTTTCCTGTAACTTTTATTTCCCAGCTGAAATGGATTGCTGTTTATGATGTTTTAGGCCTACTTTATTTTAAGTCTTGAACTGTTGAAATTATGTTCTTTCTTTTGTCTGTTTTCTTGGGTCAAAAGTTTTCACACCTTTTGCTATCTTATCTCACTGCCTTTGTTTTAGCACCACTGTATTCTATAACCAACCCCCCAGCTTCTCCCCCATGGACACAAAGGAACTTCACTGGGGAGATATAAACCATTGTTGATTTCAACCATTTGTCTTTCTTTATTTTGTCTTTTGGGGTTTAACATGTTAAGACAGATTTTTATTTTTGCTTGTATGCCAATGGGAAATGTTTGCTACATGTTTACGCCTTGTTTGATGTGGGCAAATGTTCAATTGAATGGATTCATACCCACAACTTGAGTTTCTTTATGTTTGAAATGACTTTTATTTGGTTATAGTTAAGAAACTATAAAAAGGGGGAGATAGATGCTATTGACTTGAAATACTTTCTAAGTTTACTGGTTTTATTGCTCAAATTGTCATTTTGTTTTGAATGCCTAATGTTTTGTTTTACTGACCCTCAAGACCCATACTGTAGGTGTGACTGTCTCCAATTGAGAAACTGAAAACATTAGCATACATTAGCATTAGTTGACGTGTGAAACTGCAAGACACTGCTTGACTCTGTAAGACACTGCTTGACTCTGTAAGTTTCTGTTGCTTTAAAGCACCTAGGCTGTACAGATGCTGGTAGTAACTAATATAATTTCTATACTTTCTTTGATTTGATTCTCTTTGACTTTGAATTTTATTTTTGTTATTCTATTGCACCTTTTATTTCTTTATGCTACGGTTTATTTCATTTGATTTCCTTTTCAGCTTGTCCTGACTAGGAATACTTGTTGCTCAGATGATATGGTTACAGATTTCCCAATTCCATTATAGGTGCTAAGATAACAGGAGGATCATTTTATATAATCCTCATTTGAGCCTTTTCTGGCTGTGTTGCTATTTTATTTTAATTTTATTTTTTCCTTGTTCTCATTGGTTTAATTTCTGATGGTCTGTTTGCTTGCCTTAACGGCTGATATATTTTAATTTCATTAGAAAACATATGGGTTGAATTTTCATTTTTATGTTGTTTGTTTGTTGTTTTGTAATGATTTAATTCATACATTTACAAGCTTTTCTCCTAGCCACCCATCACCGGATGATAGTTGATGTCTACAAACAGACCCTTACCATGTTGATGGTTTTTAACAATGGTGATGTGTGTAAATAGCCTGTTACATTACAGGTTGAGGACTTGAACCTTGTACTTCTCAAGAACACTGTTTATTAGATTTGGACGAGATGTTTTGTTACCCGTCATAAGAAATGTTTACATTATTACTAGGAATTCTGTTCTGAGGCATCACAAGCCTCAAAGTTCATGTACTGTATTGTTTGCGTGTTTGGAGGTATAACTGAGAGGTCAAGACAGACCTGACTGCAGCTGACGTCATCTTTGAAAAATGTTGAACTCCACTGAATAATAATTTCCTTATTAGTACTGGAATGAAAGCTTAAACCTTTTGCTCCAAAGCTACATGTATTTGCAAGATCTGTTTACAGACTCAGACAGTCGCAGACCCAGAAACATCCTAACGACGCATATCTCACTTCCCCCGCTGGCTTCAGAAGTGTGACGAGACACAACTTATCGAAAGGGGGAAAGCAACCAACACCTCCCCCTGGAGACCCCAGCAGACTTCAGTGTTCCTGGGAGAGCAGCATTTGGAAGTCCTGTGTAACATCCCACAAAAGGACCTTAGTCAGAACATCACGAGAAAGGTTGGTAGAATAGTGGACCTGCTGTGGGCAGAATAACCCCCAAAAACAGCAAGGATCCGAAGGTTCCAGGTAGTCGACCCTGACCTTCAGACTAGAGAATTTTTATTTTGTTGGTATACTTTAACTGGAGAAGGAAACATTGAAGAAAAAGAAGAGGAACACAGGGTGTGGGGGAACGCCCCCTATTAATAGAGCCAAGCGCCGCCCTAAGCACATTTTGCACACACATACACATACTAAACATTGTGCACCACACGAAGAATGGAAACTGGCTTTGGTTGCATTTTCTTAGCTGTTTCTATGATAGACGATGTCAGTCTTTCTACTGTTGTTATTTTTATCTGTAACCTCCTTCCACACCCTAAAAGTCCTCTGTTGTTAATAAGCTGATTCATAATTTATGTAAGCAAGTTTAGATGTTCAAGTCTTTAAGGACTTGAAAAGGGGGAATTGAAGGGAATATTTTGTATTCATATTTTATGTGAATGGTTTAATGATTCAAGTCTTTATGACTTGAAGACTGTATAGTTCTTATGGTCATTTGTGATTGTGTACCCATGTGTACCCTGTGTGTGTGTCTTTGGTCTGTATGCAGTGTATCCATTGTTTATGCCTTTTGCCCATCACCAAGGTGTGAATGTTTGTAGAACAGCATGTGTCCAAGCCTCTGAAGGACTTCCCAGGAAAGGGGGTAGTTTTAATTAAAAGATAATAGAAGCTGACCAGACCTGATGAAGGCCTAATCCTCATCCTCCCTTTCTATTGCATATTCAAACTGGGTTGGACCTAGAGGTCACTCCTTCTTTGTGTGTAACTTTAAATATGGTCTCTGTTAGTCAGAGAAGTTAGAAGAGAATATTGAGAATCTGGTGAAACCCATGATGGGGTGACACAAACATGTACTTTTCTCCCTTGAGGGGCACTAGGCCCCTCATTGAAAAGAATAAAGCCTGGATACTGACTTGCATCGTCCTGATTGAGTCTCAAGAGAAATATGGTAGTAAAAAATATACTATCAACACTTCACTATCCAAATAAACACAGACAAAAGTAGTATGAAGGTGATATCATTAGCTCAAAAAATATACCATAGACATACATTACATAAAAATGCATTGTTTTGAAGATTGCCCTAACTCCAAAAAAATTCAAGAACAACATATTTGTGAAGCTAAGTAAGGGGTTGTGCATTCAGAGCAGACCAGGAGCTCAGTTGAATTGTACAAGCTATGCTAGTCTTTCAAGGACTAAACAACATTATATATCCATGCAAGATGTAAGTTACTTATTTTGTTGTTATCCCTTAATGTCATACAGTCAGAAGTAGATTTAACATGATTTGTAGAGATTTGTAAACAGTCTTTCATGCAATTATCCACAAGAATTTGAACTCATGCTGGTTGGTTTTCACCCTCCCCCACTCAGTATTTATGCACTTGACAGTCAGTCACTTCTTTAAGGGGAATGTGGCAGCCGCCAGTGGTAATTTCCACGAAGTTGACCTTTCTGTCTTTCTCGTTGATGTGTCACAGAACATACATGTGGACATAGTAATTTCATTTATTTCCCTCGTCTCTCTGAGACATTTCCAGCGCCAATTCCTCTTCAGTGTTCCTATAATGTGCTTGGAAGACAGCAGAGTTTTTTTTCAGTGCTTGTCCTCTTATGTCATGCGCACAATATAGCCTGCTACTTTTCCATTTAAACATTCTTCCATGAGTGACATTTCATTGCTGTTTCATTGCTGTCGACCAAGCTCTCTCTTGGAAGATGGCAACATTCCTTTCTGCTACTGTATCTGTCTCTTGCTCTCCCTCAAGACACTGCTGCTCATTCGTTGAAAATACACAGACCACAGTGTAGCTAAAACAGAACATCACAAACTCTGATGTTTGTGTGTATAAAATATACACCATGTATCAGTCAGTGTGCTTTAGATGCAACCCTCTCAACGAGAGCTGTGTGATGATATTCAGCCATCACCTTCCTTGGCATACTGTCAGCATTTGATATGGAGAATCATTAGATATGGGTGTTGACTTTCTCTGGCCAGGACACCATTTCAAATAATATAATCCTTCATACCAGGAAATGTGACCAGGTGTAAAGGAGATATCAGCTCTGTGGACTGTGGCACTAAACAGGTGGTGTACCACAAGGGTCAGTGTTCGGACCAGTCCTCTAATATCACTCAGACTTATCATATGGTCTTGTGGATTATCCAACTCCTGCTATCCTGATGATTACACCAAACTGTACTGATCATTTGCCCAAGTTTCAGTTTCAGTTCAGGTGCCAGCATGTCCTGTGGACATCTTTTTTTGACTGACCATATGAGACACCCAGCTAAACCATTACAGCACCAAGCATTCTGCCATTCCAGTCAGCTATTCCTCACAGTCAGCACACCAGTTCAATTAACCATCTGTTTTGTTTCCATAGATCCAGGCTCCTCCACACAGATATGCCCACTCCAGTGGCTGTAATATCTGCTCACAGTGATCTAGTCTTTGCAACTTTATTAGAACCATTAAAGCAGAACTGGGTGAGTTTTTTAGTCTAAAGCTTGTGAGCTAGCTACCTAAAAGGTATATAAAACCTTACCAGCACCACCCCAAGTCTTAATGGCACTGCTGGAGTCTTACAAACATGCTAACTGATGTCTTTTGTTGTTACAGTCACCAATGTCATGCTGTGAAAGATATTTACTTATTTTTGTGGTGTGTTCCTACCCTGGAACACAGAACTGCATAGTGACATTCAGCAACAGAAGTGTGGTTGCAAATGCTTTCCAGATTACATAACATCATCAACAGCAACTCTTGGTTTCCTCTATGAGATTAATCATCTAATCAACTAGTCACTGCGCTATAAAAGACATGCATGCCAGCATGGTGGCTCAGGTAACCAGGTAACTCACAGTAGTTACCTTGAGTATTGAGCTAACTTGGCTTCCTTAAGCTAACTTGGCTACCCTAACATTTAAAAGGCCTTAGTGTCAGGAGCCATGTGTTCTCAGCTGTGGGAATGGAAAACTACAGAGCACTGGCAGGGAAAGCGAGATCATCCATTTTATTAAGAATGGAGAGAGACACAGAGAAGGAGAGACAAAAAAGTCTGAGCAATACAGAACAGCCAATCTGGAATTTGTTCAAGGTGTCTCTTACCTCTGGATACATGTGTCTTATGACTATGGAAAAATACAACTCCTAAATCTCTCTTTTACCCCTCTCCGCCTCCTGCACACTCCCACTCTGCCTTCACCCACTCTGGTCTCCCTTTCCCTGCCTCAATCTATTTATAGTAGTCTGTTAAGCAACTGGTGTTACCCAGACTGTTTTGTTGATAGTCTGTTTTAGTACACACTCCTGTTTTAGAAACAAACGCCAGCACCTTTCAGATATCTACAACACAATCAAAAGAACATGTGCATGTAGACAAATATTTTTTGGTTGTAGGTGATAATGAGAATACTGATAGCCAGGCGAAAGGGGGTACACCCCGTTCACTGAAGGGCGTTGATTAAATCCACTATTTGTTTCATTGAAGACTCTTTCATACCCTTGCGCTCCCTCCCACACGCACGGCCCTTCCTGATTGGTAGAAAGATTCAGTGCATCGTTACAGCCTCAGGTCCCTCGAGAACCATTCCTTAGCTCTGGACTCGGATCAGTTCGTCCAAAATCCCTCCACTCTGGAATCGGCGCGCGAGAAATAGACCTGACTACGGACCACGGGCCAGTCTGTATACTCTGCTAAATTCCTTTGCAAGTTCACCTTGGGATACGGTGTTTGGACTAAATGTCTTATCGTGACTGATTTCAGCAACGCACCTGTGATACACTGTGCCAAACGAATGCACTGATAACATTGTATACTGTCAAACAGATATTTCCTTTTCGGCTTTTCATCCAGAATTAAGGGAATTATTAAAAAGCAACTACCCAAATGACCAACCCGTCACGAATATGGAAAATAAATGAAGTAGTTTCTCAGTCTGGATCAACTTCATGTTGTTTCACTACTCTTGCTATTTTAACATATTTGCGCTGAGCTTCAACCGACCACTTGGCGAAACTAATATATTTTTTAAAGTGCATACTCAAAATGCATTTGTATATTTAATTCCATGTATTCAACCTTGAAAGTTCATGACAGGAACCCATAGAAAAACGCTCTGCTGTTGCGCACAGCAATTTCTGACAAAGCGTAACATGAAACAAGAGAAAAGAGAGTGAAGATGTAATATAATCATGCAGCCTACCAATTATAATAGTCATTGTCATGTTTTGCATTCTTCATTTGGTGCGCAAAAGCAATCCAGTTCATGTGCATTAGGAGACACTATGAGTGAACTGGACATGAAATACATGCTGCTCTTTACCTCTCTTTGTGGTGGTAGAGGAAGTCCTGAAGAAGCCCCTTTTGCTGTCTTGTCTTAAACCGTTAGATAAACTCAGTCTGCAAATATAACCGTTTTCTCAAGAAAAATCCACGTAACTGTTTAAATGTTCTCCAAAATTAAGCTATTCCAGTGTCTGTTTAATATCGATAAGCTTGTCTGATTAGCGCAGACTTTAGAATTGTATCGAAACACATAGCCTACAACTTTACATGCCTTTGGGCTCCAATTTCATCAATCCCCAAGAAACTTTAGAGGATGACTCCCCTTTAAGCGCTCATTGGCTCCGCACTGCTCGAGCTCTGTGTCATAACGTGTGGGCCCCGCCCTTCTTGACAGATGTGCTGTACTGTGTAGCATATAATCAGCACGCGCAACACCAGCCCAGACCGACCGACCGACACCCCGATTCCATGCTGTGCTCAGATTCAAATAGCGAGAAGCACGACTTTACCTGCATACACGAGCCCCATACACACACACACACCCTATATTTAACTGAAGCATTGCGTGCCACGCATGACCTATTTTGGGCACCTGAGGCTGAGTTTAGTGGAGGGCGTTTGTGTCTGCTGCGCAAGCAAAGTCATGGTCACTCAACAGTGGAGACCACTGAATTTCTTGAATTTCCCCTGGGGATCAATAAAGTATCTATCTGTCTATCTATCTATCTCTATCTATCACTACATGTAGATGGTTGGTTGCCCAGCACTACAGGGTTGAATTGTGCGACCCTCCAAAGTGATCACAGTCTGAGCCATGTGACTTTGTTTTTATTTCTATCACAAAGCCCCGCCCACCACCCTGCAAAGGCTTCATGTAGTTTCAATGTGAGTACCGCAAGCAGTGGACATTTGAGTTTGCCTGTCGTGATATACATTATTTCAAGTCTCCTCCAAAGAATTGTAGGCTAAAAGTTCCTAAAAGTCAGGTCTCAAAAGAAGTTGAAAGCATATGGTGGTATTATGTAATCACGCTATTTCTAACATTTATTAGATAGATAGATAGATAGATAGATAGATAGATAGATAGATAGATACTTTATTGATCCCCAAGGGGAAATTCAAGGGTCTCAGTAGCATACAGACATCCCATGACACTCACTCCCTTTAGCACCTTACCAGTCCCGGCCCTGTCACTACAAGCGTCTTATGCTTGATCACCCTCAAGCACATTGGACTTTCTTAATTTAATTTATATAGTGTATTTAGTATTTAGTTTTGTTAGTTTTCGTATCTTTCTTATCTTCTACTGTCTTTATTGTACAGTGGAGTTTAGTTATATGTTTATACTTATACTTATGTTTACCATTTCTGCTGTAAGTGCATGTTGTGTGGTGAAGGTGCAAAAAGTAGTCCAACCATAGTCCTTTAGTTATGTGTGCATGGCAAGGTGCTCAAGAGAGTGTCATGGTGAAGGTGCAAAAAGTAGTCCAACATTAGTCCAACAGCGCAACAGTGCAAGAGTAAGGTCTAGAGACCAGCATAAATAATATGGACAAATAGGAGAGTAAAGTATAATGTAGACAAGGTAAAATAAAAAACAGGTGCAAGAACAGGTTGAGGTAATAGGGTTATAGCCATTAATTCATTCAGTATTGTAGCAGAAGCCTGACCGCAGCCATTGATCATGTGTGCTAATATAGCATGAAAAACAGTGTAGCAGTAAAACAGTAGTGAAAACATTAGGCTGTGTACATTAGTAAAACAGTAGTAAAACAGTAGTAAAGCAGTAGTGGGCAGTCAGTACTCAAACATGGAGAGGGTGGAGAGGCAGACAGACTAAGCAGAAAAGTATATCTCTCCTCTTCCCTTTAGTGAGGCATTGAACAGTTCAATGGCCCTAGGAACAAATGACTTCCTCAGCCTTTCAGTTGTGCATGGCATTGAGCGAAGTCTCCAGCTGATCAAGCTCTTTTTTGATAGTGCTGTAGAGTGGATGACATTCATTGTCCAAGATGTTGATCAGTTTGTTTAAGGTCCTTTTGTCAGATATTGAAGTGATGCACTCCAGTTGCATCACTCAAGAGGGCGCAAGCTCCCTTGGAGTCTTGTCGTCAAGGAACCATTTAGGCCTGTAAATTTATGCTGCTTCGTACGAGCGTGCGCAATGAAGAATGAGTGAGTGACACGGAGAGAAAGCGTATAGCAGTGGTCCCCAAACTTTTTCTTCCGAGGGCCAGCTCACTATGCCTGGCTGTAAGAGAGGGCCAGAGACTCGGAGTATATCAGTAACCATAAATAGCTTAGTGCTGTGAACAACAGCAGCCTACCTTAGTTGAATATTCCATTCCAGTATCATATAGGCTACTGCAATTTAATACCATTGTTAGCTGTGTTTATGTTGTCATCATGCCATATCAGTGTAAAATACTAATAAAAAGACTTTAGCATTCCCAAAAGTATTAGCAGGGAGTCCCGAAAGTATTTCATTCAAAATGTGTGAACTCTGAACTCTGTGTCTTTGCATACACAGCTCAAGTTGTGAACAAGCAATATCCTACAAATAATTTAAAGTTCTCAAACAATGAGAGTTTTATGAAGTGCTGGCAAAAACATCTGAAATCACCTGATGAGAACTTTCTGAACTCTATAAACATTTAAACGAGTGAATAAAAAATAGAAATAGTTATCCCAGAAAGTCCCAGAAATATGACTTGAATAGAAGTTAGTTTGTTATTAACAATTAATTGATAAACTTTTAGAATACTTTGAGCGCTATGCAGTCAGCATAGGCCTCTTACATTGTTTGCAGGTAGGCCTACATTTCATTCCGTTTTCAATGGCAAACTCGAAACAGCGCCAAAACAACCACCAATGGACAAAAAGAGTGTTACATGTGTACTGTTAAGACTCGCCATAGAGAATGAATGGGGGTAATTACGGAGGTCATAGATTGACGATGTCGTACTCCCGTGCGGGACACGGACATGTTTTTTGGGGGGGGGGGGGGGGGGCACTCAAAATGAGGTGGCGGGCCGTATTCGGCCTGCGGGCCGTAGTTTGGGGACCACTGGCCTATAGCGAGAGAGGCAGAATGGGAGGAATGCTGTTACCTCAGTTCAGGTAGCATTAAGGTGTGTCAGGATGAATGAACAGTGTGTGTGTGTGTGTGTGTGTGTGTGTGTGTGTTTATGTGTGTGTGTGTGTGTGTGTGTATGTGTGTGTGAGAGACAGAGAGAGAGAGTGTGTGTCTGAGAGGGGAAACGAAAGAGCTAGTTAAGCGGGCTTAGCAAGTATAAGTAGTCATGACACTCTTCGTGTGTAAGTGTGCTTGTGTTTAAGGAATTAGACTGGAAAAGAGAGACCACACTCTGCAGGCCAGGCACTCTGCACTTCTATCCCACACTCAGACAGCTTATCCTCAAAACAGCCTTTCCCAGCTTTTCTGTGACAGTGCCCTCACAGATTAGCTTGATCGCTTACCCCCCCCACCCCCCCAACAACACACACCAGGGCTGCCAACTTTTCAAAAAACCTTGGAGTGAGATTTGGTGGGGCCAACCAAAATTTTGCTGCGGAATTTTTTGTTTGGCTCATTCAGCATTATACCGTACAGTAAAACGTACATCAGTGGTTCTCAGGTGTAGGGACAGGCATGGACGGATTATGAACCTTCGGGCCCCTGGGTCCTCATGTATTAAGGGATCCCCACTAATTGTCGCATATGTGGAAGGGGGGTTTGGGGGTCCTCCCCCAACATTTTCTTCATTTGTTTGATGTGATTTCCTGTATTCTGGTGCATTTTGGTAGCTTAGAAATCTAGACACACCCTAGCGGCAGCAAATTACATTTGCTTCCAGGGCTAGTCTAGCAACTCTCCGTTGGCTTGTGAGCTCGAAAAATTAAACTTCTATCAGGCCAATCAAATCGTCTATAGAGTCGTTAGGGGGGCATAACATAATGATTGATGGCAGAGTTGCAACGGTTTGGCTTAAATTCCCTGCTACTTGAAAACAAAGAAGATGGATATTTCTGTTGGCCAACAGTGTGACACGAGTTTGTTTTGAGATGGCAAAAGTTTGAACTAGCCAACTAGCTCCACTGGTGGGAAAACGCATGGGACTCAGTGCTGTCCTATTGCGTGCAGAGAGAATTTGAAAGACAACCGATTATCCCGCCCCTCGGACTGAGCACTGCGAACGGTGAGTGCCCAGACCCTACATTTTAATGTGGGTCTGGCTCGTCAGGCTAGCATTTTGGGGATGGCCAATACTAAATTAAATCAGAGTCATAGCCTACATCCTGATGTGTTGATATTGAGGGCCCGTCCACACGGAGACGCTTTTTAGGTTAAACGCAGAGGTTTTGCTTCGTCTTGGCCGAGCGTCCAAACGAATCCTGTAAACGCACTGCCTGAAACCGCACCTTTCTGAAACCTGGTCCCAGAGTGGAGAAATCTGAAACCGTAGCCCGTTTGAATTCGTTTAGACAGTGAAACCGCACATCCTGCTTGCGTATCGATGATGTCATTGCCACACCTCAGCTGCCCTGGACTTGCACTTATAGTATTGCCTAACAATACTAGTTTTCATACATGACATTACCTACGATTACACTCCGTAAGATAAATATCACAACTGGTGCCGCGCAGCGCCGATAGCTTATGACTTGGTGGACTGAACACTGTTTTTCCCGGTGTTTTTTTATGCATTCTAGCTACTGTCAGTGACGCGAGAGAACTTATTAAGTGCGGTGTAAGTTTAGGCTACATTAATTTGTGTGTAGTGCCAGTGTCATTCATTTATTTTACATGTCTTACAACATATATACATGCATTCACAGTCGAGTGAAATCAGATATAAGCATACAAAGACGCTTAGAACTCACGTTAAGCCGATGGCACACTAAATGCGAATGCGCGATTTGATGCAGGCAAAAGTATTGACTGTTACTAACGAGGGTTTTATAGCAATAGTATAAATGTGGCGACAGAATAGCCTAGAACTTGGGTAAGCCTTGCGTTTAGTAGCCTAATTGCGGTGAATCTAATGTGAATCACGGACTATCCTACAACCAAAGAAAGTAAAGGTGATTAGTAGGCCTACCTGCATTAGCCAAATAAAGGACGGGACTGCACCCTTCACAATTAAACCGTAAAATAAAGTTTATTAGTTTTACAGTTGACTACAGTTGACAGTTCACCATCAGTCCACACAAACAATTCTGGTTTCCTTGCACTAGCCATTTGGTCGTAGCCTATCTATCTATCTATCTATCTAGCCTATTCTGTCTGTTTGTAAAGCGCAAATTTTGGTCAATTTCTGTAAAGAAACAGTGCCACCTATAGGCCTGGGGTATGAAGTAACGTGTTGAGTCGTGTTGAGATGGATCCGTTTGGACGCAAATATTCTTGATGCGGTTTCAGGGAAGACGGAGGAAAAAAAGATCGGTTTTGTACGTGTGGACTAGCCCTGAGGCAATGATTCCATGCAAAGGCTTGGGCTTCAGGGCACCCTGACACCTTGGGCCCCTGGGTCTGGGCCCAGAAGGCCCGTGCAGTAATCCATCCCTGGGACCAGGGTCCCAGAGTTAAATGAACATTGGTATCAAAAGGATCTAGCCTATAGGACCATGGGCGTCGGAGGCATTGTGAAAGTGGGTGGGACATTTCAGAGGGGGGGACTATATGCAATTTCCTGAATTCTGGTACATTTTAACCGGTTATTTAGATACTTCTATATAACAAAATAAAGCCAGCCTACGAAATTAATAAAAATCATGTAGTAAATCATGCATAATTTAAAAATAACTCAATAAGCTACTTGGCTATGCAATAAGGTTTCCATTACAGCACCGCAGACGTTCAATGAACGCATGAAAGCGGATGGTTTGTTTGAAATCCCGACACTCTTTCAACTACATGGAACGTAATGATCATCAAATACCTCCCCAGATTTCAGTGCCCATCAGTCCCAACATTTAACAATATAATCAAACAGTCCAAAAGTAAATTAAATATCAAACTAAACCGAAAATGTCATGCTTTTGAAGGCCTACCAGTATGCCGCTCCAAGAAACGCATGTCTCAAAATAAAACTCGCATAAGAAAAAAAGGGCTGTCTCGAATACAATCCTGCCCCTAAAGGCCTGTACTTTGTCTTAAGACCCCGGCCATAATTTGAGGATTTACAGTATCTAAGTAGACAAACTTACAAACTGGCTTCAGATATCCAACAGAGTGAATAGAGATTGTGCAGTCTTAGCTGTGGTTAGTGACGTGATGCTGTTAATGGGGAGTTTTACATAGTGTAAACCTATAGGTTATTATTTATTTGGCGTACCTATAAGGCTTTTTACCTTATCAAAAGTGAGGGGGATGACTGATCTCTTCAACACTGCGGGGATTTGGCGCTTGTCACTGTGTGTGTGACAGAAGAGGAATGGGAGAATGCGTGTAACAAAAAAAAAAGTTTATGAGCGATTTACGCGCAAATGGGAGAATCCAATGAAAACGACAATGAAGCACTAAACAGATGCTGAAAACAGCACTGGTATTTCGCACGGCAAAAGTGTGTGTGTGTGTGTGGGGGGGGGGGGGGGGGATTTGTAAGAATTTAAGAAATGTTTGTATATTTTAACTTTTAAATGCATCAATCAGGTGCACTTTCAAAATAAATTCAGAGGTCAGACTTGCTTATTTTTATGGAAATATTTGTGCTGTAGCCTAAGCTATTTTGCACTTCAGAATTATAACCATGCACACACAGGTGGAATAGTTAGGTGATATTGCAATAAGTTCACAACCACAAAAACATATGCTACATTTCACAGTTCAGAAATTTTCAAAAATGTGTGTACATTTCAGCAGTCCATGAAATTATGCAGAAGTGGTCACCTGTGTTATTCAGCTAGTTTATTTAAGATAATATATTGGTCATTGTAATGGCCATAGCCTATAGCCTACATGCTATTCTTTCCTCCTATCCTTCAGGATGTACCCATATCTGCATGATGTGAATGTTTGCATATGGCTTATGTCAGGCTTTATATCAATATTTGTGTCTCGTTATTTGATTTTCTTCATATTTTTGCATTAATGTCACTAGGAAGCATGCCAATATAAATACATTCATTTATCTGTAATGGGATTGGCTGGAACCTGACAATATAAGAACCATGATAGTGGGATAATCTATGGCTGAGCAATTTACAAAAATGTATGTAGGCCTACTGACATTAGAATACATTATAATTTCGCCCCAATGAGGCTATGTAGAAATGTGTTGCAATTTCAAAACCGGATTACTCAGGAACCACTTATTGCACAGAGGCATGCTTTATATCCTCGTATTCGGTACGGTTTGCTGTTTATTGTGATATTGGGTTTGCCACGTGTTGTGTAAAGGGTTAGTGAAATATTAAACCGAGAGTAATGGGTGTGCACTGTGTGCAAAATGCAAATATGATTAGCCTAAATTGCACGTCGGTTCAATGTTAATTTTCTCGCGAACCATTTATCACAGCAACTTGGCGCTAATATCCCGCACGTTCACCTGATGTGTGATATCATATGTATAGGTTTAGTTTAGTTTAACCTCATCTGCCAGGTATTTGACCTCAGACTACCCTCTCACCGTTTCTGAAAGCATAACCGTGGCTCAGCAGGTAGATAGGCTAAACTCATTTTTCAGGCATCTGACCACACCGGGTTGACACTTCAGCGTGAGAAATCGGGGGTGTGGCGTGTGAGTGTGTGAAACTAATCAAATGCGTGTGTCTCACGGCCAATGCGTGAGAGTTTGCACCTATGCACACTCACACACACACACACTAACATCAGCCTACGCTGGCATTCAGAAACTCATTTTTTTCTAAGAAGACACACATTTCTGGAGTGACATCAGATTGAAACTAGCCCAGGCATTCATTGTTTTATCTCTCTCCAAGGGGGTGCAAGGCTGAGGTGGAGAGTGGAAGAGTGGAAGAGTGAGAGAATGAGATGGAAGAGAGAGAGAGAGAGAGAGAGGGAGAATGCATGAGAGGATTTCACAGCAGAAAGACTAACTTGTTTTTCCTGTTTCTGCGTATCTCCTCAAGGCGTAAACAGGGGAAGTGGCAGAAGAGTAGGACACACAAACACATACATACACGCTCCCACACACATTGACAAGGGCACGGTAAGGCTGAAATCCTCCTTATGATCTCTTGCTGTTTGTTTGTCTATAGGCTACTGTCTCTGTGTTTTATTGGCTCATTTTTTCCCTCTGGATTTGGACTTGGACTCCTAATTGATCATATTCCAAGAGGGTGACAAAACCAGAAGTGGCGCAGGGCAGGACACCAAACTGTGGCAAAACCACAGTTCGCTGATTTATCTAATTATGCCAAATTTACTCTAACTCTCCACTCTAGACCGGAGAGCAAAGACCATCAGCTGGAACAGGCTACTGTAGAACCATGGTAAAAGAGAGGATGTTGCTGAAAACCTGGCATATAAATGAAACTTTTTTCAACTGATTCTTTATTTGTGATATTGTGAAATTATTGTCACTATTGCTCTGTTATTAGTAGCATTCATATTTGGAATGTAGCATCCCTGTACTATACCGCTTCTCCGCAGAAAATCAGAAAATGAAGGTCTAGTTATGAATCAAGATAATGGGTAATTATAGTCTTTGCATCACCTTAATGACCTCAATTGTGGGAGCAGCAAGTTAGTCACCTCTAAGGTTCCTGCGTCCTTTGGGTGTAGCATGTGTGCATATTGTGAGAGTTTTTTTTAGCATTGGAAGGGCATGGTCCTATGCAGTCACGCGCAATTCTGGTGGAGCTGCAATGCATGACAATCAAGTCATTTTCTTAGTTGATTCAAGTAATAATTTAGACATATAGAAATGCATTCAATTAATTTGATGACTTGAGTGTGCATGTGCTGCATTTTATCTATATATATTTTACATACCAGTGCGGCTATATATAGGCCTATAGCAGAACTATTCTAATACAGATTCATTAAATCATTGTTTTCTAAAACAAAGTTATGATTCCTTCAGGAAATGCATTAAGGTGTGCATATTTACTATGAACAAGTAAGAGACGTCAACTGCTCGAGATCATTTTCCAAAATAGTGGCGGGCAGACAGACAGGGCAGAGTCATAGCAAACCTCATTCCTGAGCTACCGAAAGGCATGCTGGCAGCCAGTCTGGTTTCCATGGACATTTAGCTTCATGGTCAGAACAACTAGCTTGCAATGCCAAGCCTATCCAGCCTCAGGAAAAAAGAACCACCCACATTTTAATTGACAAGATGGTGAAACCACCATAGATGAATCAGAACAGATTTGGCTTTGTTGTGCTCATCTAATTAATGCAAATACTTGTAGTTAATGAAAAGCATGGCTGGGGTTTTGTTTTGTGAACAGGTTCTGTTCACTTTAAGCCATTAACAGTATTGTTTCTGGGAAGCACCAGGTCATATACGTGTAACATCTTGACATGTATTGAATAATTCAATTGAACATGTGCACTACCTGGTTTATTGTTGATAAAGAAGGTGTATTGCTTTGAAGATATGTATGTATTGATGTGCATCTAAAGCACATCTTTAAAAGCATTCAAATCTGTGACCACAGCTTGTATGTGTGAACATTTATCAAGTTTGGTGTTTTTATTGCTTTTAAATAGATAGATACTTTTTTATTGTCATTCATGGTGTGATGAATTGCTACCATTCATCTGTGTTCATTCCATTCACCTGATTTCTTTTCTCTCTTCCCTTTTTGATCTCTCCTCTTCCCCCTCTCTCATGCTCTCTGTTTCCCTCTCTCCCTCTCTCTTTCTCATGCTCTTTTTCTCTCTCTCCCTCTCTCTTTCTCATGCTCTCTGTTTCCCTCTCTCCCCTCATTCTCTCTTTGTCAGATGCAGTCTGCTCCACCTGTTCTCCCTCGGAAACACTCATTAATCAGACTACTGAAGCCTCCTGGAGCTATCAGCCCAGGTATCTCTCTCTCTCTCTCTCTCTCTCCCTCTCTCTCTCTGTGTATGTGTGTGAAAGTATGTTAATCAACTGTTCCAATTCCATTTTTAAAAGATTCAAATTGTCCTTGTCCTTTTTGTAGTGAATGGAACTCAGACTAAAAAAATAAGTCCACCAACAGTTCATGCAGAGAGAGAAGTGGTAAGTGTGTGTGTGTGTGTGTGTGTGTGTGTGTGTGTGTGTGTGTGTGTGTGTGTGTGTGCAAATGAAGTTGTAAAGAAAATGTACAGAGGTTTTCTGTCACGTTATGTAACATTTTTTTATCACGTGGATATAATGTGAGTGTTTATTTTTCTTTCTCTCCCCCCTTTCTGTGCCTCTCCCACTCCTGGGCGCCCCTCGCTCAGGAACTCTTAAATCACTGCTTCGATGATGTGGAGCGCTTTATGGGCCGTCTGCAGCAGGCAGCCGAGGCCCGGAGTGTTCTGGAACAGCGCTCCAAGAAGAAGAAGAGCAGGAGAAAGAGCAAAAAGGAGAAAGATGGTGAGACTCAGGAACACAAGACAGAGTGGAAATGGAAGATAGTGAAGCAAGAATTCATTAACATAAAAAGTCCTGACCATTTTGTTTCCATGGCCTCCTTTCTCTCTCTCTCTCTCTCTCTCTCTCTCTCTTTCTTTCTCTCTTTGTGTGTGTGTGTGTGTGTGTGTGTGCAGATGACCTGCTGACTCAAAAAGCGACTCCTCCTGCAGAAGAAGAATTTGTGGACATTTTTCAGAAAGTCAAGTATTCCCTCAGTCTGCTGGTGAGGTTCACTCCCTTGCTTCCCCACTGCCCAAACAAGTCCAGCTCAGCACAGCAGCCTGGGAGCTCCAGCTCCTGTTGAATGTCCTCAGTCTGTTCCTGTGCTCATGTCTGTTTCTTAAAGGAACCGTATGTAAGAAATGTAATTCAATTAATCATAAAATGGCCTTGATTTGTCACTAGACATTAGGAAATCATGCTAATTTCAAATACTTATATCACTCACAAGAGTAGTCCGGCCAGGATATCGTCATTTAAAAAAGTGAAGTTGCAGCCCTCAACTGATGTTGATGTTTACATATGTTTTAGCCTGATCCGCCACCCTCCACCTATCTAGTAATCACAAAGTCAGTAGTGTTTCGGCATCTGGGTTGCCAGCTCTGCTCTAGTTACCACATCTGCGGTGTACACTGCTCTACTGTATTTTGAAAGTGATTGTAGTACCAGTTTTGGCCAATGCGGTTCCTTTAAAGTTCACACATTCTGAATGAAGAGACCAGCTTTTCTGAGGTTAAGAGTTGATGAATTTGCTTGTTCATTTTCCTTTGTTTCTTTCTGTCTCTCTTATTTTATTTCAGGATCGTTTGAAAGCCTCAATATCACATCCCAGTTCAGGAGAGCTCGTCCATTATGTCTTTACTCCACTGAACTTGGTATTTTAACATGTGCACTCATACACAATCATCATGGACACACACACGCGTACACACACACACACGTACACGCGTACACACACACACACACACACACACACACACACACACACACACACACACACACTCACACTCACACATACACACACTCACACACACAGTCCCTAGGCACATCCGACCCTCCAAACAAACATACTCCTCCCTATGCCTTTTGCCAAAAGACTATATCCTCAGAATCCGATAAACACTCTCTCCCCCTTTCCTCTGAAAGTGACCTTGAGGGTCAAAAGTGAATACACATGACTTGTTGTTTACATGGCTAATGGGGGGACATGTTTGCAAGGACCACTCTGTGAAAATTCCTAAAATATTTGCAATGAGAGTTACCCTCTCCCCCACCAATGACGCAGACAGAAAGGGACATTTCTCTGGTGTGAGTGTGAATGTGTTCGGTCTCTGTGTTAAGATTGTTTATGACTGTCAAAGTCCTTCCTGCGTCTTTCCTGTAGGTGTGTTCATATGTATTGTGTGTGTTTTTGTGTGAAGTGCGTGCATGCACCAATGCCCTCTCCAATACCAGTGTGTGCTATGTTGCTGTGTTTGTGTGTGTGTGTGTGTGTGTGTGTATGAGGCTGCTAAATTTATATATCATATGTCAATGTCAGAGTTTCTGCTTGAAAAAAATGGTGCCGGTCAAATTATATGCCGGTCAAATATCCTATTATCGCTTCTTAATGAGTCAAGTTGAGAAAAACTGGAGACAGGCTATGTAGCTTAAAGAATGACATAATCAGGCCGTATAGAATGCAACTTGTTCATTAGCCTAATTTAAACATGCTAAACAAGATCTAGCTTGTTCGTCGTTTTAAATAAGCTACATTGTTTGTTGCTGCTACCCACGTTATCTCCAGTGGTTCAACAGTTTCACTTGCGCAGATGTGCACAAACATTGAATGAGCGCTCACACCACTAACCCCTATTCTATGCCTCTTTATTTGATAACGCTAAATTAAGAAATATTTCCTATTCTGGAAAATATTTGTTTATTCTTTTTCTTTCGGTCCACGGTTCAATGATACCATTTGTTTGTGCCGCAAATTATCCGCGGACCAGCAATCTCCTCGTCGAGGTGGCCCTAACCCTGCAGATCACAGAGAAAGCATGCCTTGGGAATAGAACACAGTTGCATGTCCAGTGTAGCCATGGGTCTGTCTACACGGAGAATGTCAAGTGTCTTGGTGCGGCAGCACCCCCCGCAACCCCCCTTCCACTGATTCCGACAGATATGCCTGAAACTTCAGCTTTTTCTCTGGTGATGGTGGAGCTGACCAGACATCTGAGGCTTTAGGTGTTACCAGTTTTATCATCATCGATCGTGTCTGGCCTCTGCAAAAACTTTTAAGGCTAGTCTGCCTGGGCCTGGCCATGTTTGAACCGTCTCACTCATTCGTTCGTTGTTTAACAGAAGTTTTAAGCGTGCGCTTCCTATTTGAAATGCAGCATACTGTATGCGTGTTGTTTAATAATAACAATAGAGCATGTTCATTTAAAACATAGCCAAAGGACGTATTCTTGCTTTAGTATAGGCCTACATTTTAGGCTTATTCTCAACTTCAGATTGTGTTAGCGGAACGGGATTATTAGCCCATTTCAATCGGACAATTTGACCGGAGAGATTTAATTTCATTTTTTTTTTTTTCGCCTAATGTCCGGCAATTACTGGACAACGGAAACCCTGCTCAATGTATATGTCCATTATGTCTTTATGCTGGATCGTTGACACTGTGTTTTGTGTGTGTGTGTGTGTGATCAGATGGTGAAAACCACTGGAGGTCCTTCATTGGCTGCATCCGTCTCAAGTCCAGCGCTAACTAGTGGAGCGGTCACCCTGCTGCAGGACACTCTAAAAGAGAAGGAGAAGGAGCTGTGGATGTCATTGGGACCCAACTGGACCTCAACAC
>NW_027468774.1:26000556-26008056 GCF_046254945.1 Alosa pseudoharengus | reverse complement strand
ATATATTCTCAATGTCATATTCCTTTGCAGGTGTGTATAACGATGAGCTCATGCAACGGCTGGCAAATGGACGATCGGGGTCAATGCGGCCACTGGTCATCCCCCGGGCAACAGAAACCTCCGCCCCTCTCGACTACCACTCACCCCCTGCAGAAGTCCAGAGCTGGCTAAGAGGCAAAGGATTCAGTGAGGAGTGAGTGATGTACACACACACACACACACACACACACACACACACACACACACACACACACACACACACACACACACACACACACACACACACAACAAGCTGCTTTCAGACCTAGGTGTAAGTGTGGGCCGTATATCTGAACAACGTAATCGGCTATTTGGAATTTCGAACTTAGCTGGCTCCTACACTACTCCCCTAGTAAATTCTTTTTCACATTTTCCTACGCTTTCGTCGTACATGGTCACAGGCACAGGGTGGCACATACATGGTCACAGACATAAGGATGGCACATACAAACATTTCATACACCTTAGAAATTTGACACAGACATTTACATTATCATTGGGGGTACATGGGGACACATACCGGTACATTATTGCACTGAATTCATGCAGAGACTCTGTTTATGTGCGTGTTCAACCACATTCAACCTGTTCAACCACACGGAGATTCTGTTCATGTGCGTCAGTGCCGTTCACACATAATGTCTGCATGTAAGCATCATATCTGAATCACCCGAAGGGCTGGACCTCCGTTTGACAAAGATCCACATATACTGTGGAGGTTGTGTCTGAAAGCAGCTACAGTCTGACATACGTTTAGTGCACACACAAACACACACACACTGAGTGTACCCTCCATATGTGCCAGGTAACACACAATCCACCAGACTGCCATCAGCACAAAGGAAGAGCAACAGCAGTTACACTAACACATGCCTGGTGCCAAGGAGGCTTAACTAACTAGTTCATGAAAGTTAAGTGCATTAGACATACCATCCCCTATCTTACAGTACATCCATATGACATTACCGCTAATACTGTGTCTGTTTTGTTGGCCACGTTACTGTCCTCTTCTTGTTTTGTCTAATAATATCGACTCTCCATCTCTCTCCTTCACCCTCATTCCCTCCATCAGCACGGTGCAGAGTCTGGGGATTCTAACAGGAGCTCAGCTCTTCTCATTAAACAAAGAGGAGCTGCGCTCAGTCTCTCCAGAAGAGGGCGTCAGAGTCTACAGCCAGATCACAGTGCAGAAAGCCCTGTTGGAGGTAATACGCAAAAGAGAGACAAACAGACCGATGAGCAAATACTAATACAGACGTGTATATATATATATATATATATATATATATATATATATATATATATATATATAAACAGAGAGACAAGGAAATAATGAGAGCTATTTTTAACTATGCTGAAATTATCTTTGCTTTCTGTAATGAGTGCTTTTGAAAAATACACAGATGGATTATGTTAATAATCGTGTGCATTAGGACATGCATATTAAGAAGCACTCAAATGAAGCCTCGTGTACTGTCTTCTACTGAATGCCTCTGTGTTCTTCTGTGTCAATGTCAGGATGTGAGAAACGTCACCGAGCTAGAGGAGGTGATGGAGAAACAGAAAATGAAGGTGGATTTGAAAATGGAGGCTGGACAGCTGTAACATACATAACCTCTCTCTCTCTCTCTCTCTCTTTCTCTCTGACTCACACATACTCGCACGCACACACGCACGCACACACACACACACACACACACACACACACACACACAAAGAAAACAGATACACACGAGACAACATAACAGCACACTCTTATTATACAACCATACTAATAAAAATCCATGTAAAATCCAAAAGCAAACAGAAGCAAATGCTTTTACTCATCACATGTCCATGCTGACGCTCCACTCTGTTCATACGCATACATATATGGGCACACAAATAGAGGCTCTGGATATAAACCCAATTTGGCACACATATACATGTAATTACAAGTATGAAAATGAATGGATAAATTGAATTTAATAAATGGATTTTAAAAGTTCACCCATGTCTGTGGCCTTATTTCTTTTGCAGTCTTCTACATGACAGGGAAGAACTGACTCTGAAGAGAGAGGGAAAGAGAGACAGAAATGGGGAGAGGAGGGGGGACACTGCAAGCTTTTGTGTGGAGAACAACTGTTCGGGCGGACAAACTTTCAATCATATGCACTATGATGGCACATAATGGACAGATCAGATAATGCCAAATAGAAATAGCTATACTGTATGGTGTTGTTTGAGAAGGTAGCCTATTATGGGGAACAGGTACAATATACCAGAACTCAGACAAAAGAAGAGGCTTTTTCAGGCAGCAGGACCTCCTATTGTGTGTGTGTGTGTGTATGTGTGTGTGTGTGTGTGTGTGTGTGTGTGCAAATGAAGTTGTAAAGAAAATGTACAGAGGTTTTCTGTCACGTTATGTAACATTTTTTGGGGGGTGTGTTGTGTTTGTGTTTTTGTGTGTGTGTGTGTGTGTGTGTGTGTGTGTGTCTCTGTGTGTGTGTGTGTGTGTGTGTGTGTGTGTGTGTGTGTGTGCAAATGAAGTTGTAAAGAAAATGTACAGAGGTTTTCTGTCACGTTATGTAACATTATTTTGGGGGGGGTGTTGTGTGTGTGTTTTTGTGTGTGTTTGTGTGTGTGTCTCTGTGTGTGTGTGTGTGTGTGTGTATATGAAACTGACAGCCTGAGGGGCAAGTTTCACAGCCTCCAGATAACTCAAAGTACAAGTTGTCACTTTTAGGTAACAAGTGTAAGAGTATGACCTAATATTTTGCGGTAACGTGGTTTGTGCCCATATACAGTAGTACATTTTTTCTCCCTTTCTATCTTTCTCTATTTCCCCGGGATCCGTCCCTTTCGTCTTAAGTGTTATAAATCAGTAAATCTGAAGGAGCCTGTGCTAATCCCGTAAGAGTGTAATTAAGGGTGTCAACTCAGTCTGGGATTAGTGTGTATGTGTGTGTGTGTATGTGTGTGTGTGTGTGTGTTTGTGCATGTGTTTGCACGCGCAGTGTGAGACTGCTCTGTCCCTTCCCTGTGATCTTCGGGGACCTTGTGTCAAGTCTGGACCAGTTTTCCTCTGGAGTGCCCCTTGATCGATTTCCTGCCAACATCAAGCTATGTCCAGGAAACAGAAGTAAGCGATGGCTTCTTTGAGTGTGAATGCATTTATGTGTGTGTGTGTATTCATGTGTGTAATTTCCTGGTCATGCATGTGATGTGTCTGAGGACTGGTGCAGTGGATTTCGGGATGAGGTCACTGTCCATGATGTATCCTCATTTGGTATTAGTGTGCTGTAACATGTCTACTTTTGTCCTCTGGGCTGTACACACACACACAGACACACACGTGTCTGTTGCAGCTGACCTTTACTACTTCTCTTGGACCCCCCTAGCAGAAAATGTGAAGCCACTGTGTGAGATTTTGCATCTAGCACGAGTACCTGTGTTTCATGTCACGCTCTTGTGTGGTGCGGACGGGATTTGTCTGTCTCTGTGTGTGTGTGGGTGTGTTTGCGTCTGTGTCACTGAGAAGATGGCAGGAGAGTCTCCTCGGTCCCCCCAAGAAATCCAATCAGAAGAAGAGGAAAGACACGCAAGACCCACAGGTACCTCACCATCACCTCACCATCATTCATGTTTTACACAGGAATCAAGCCATACGTTTTGCATGTTTAATTTACAGAATATACAGTTATACAGTAGATATACAGTTAATATACAGTTTTTCTCTTTCCATTCTCTTTTGTCAGTCTGTAAACTCTGGTTGTCATAAAGATGCAGACAGAGTTTGACCTTCTGGCAAAGCAAAGTTATTACGTCATGCTATGTCCCTGCTGTGTCCCTGCTGAACCCATTTATAATTCTGATCAGGAAAACCTCAAACTTGTGAATTCCAGTTCTAGTCCAATGAGGGAGGTTACCTGCAGAACAAAAAAATCTTCTGTGCATATAATGGCAAAATATCCAGCTTCTATTGTTAGTGGAAAAGTACAGCACAGCAACAGGAATGATTAGATCATTAGACTAAATACACCCGTATGTTGATTCAGTTAAATGCCATCATTTGCAAGGTGGGGACAGCCATGCACTTCTTGCAACAACGCAGTGTATTATGACATTCGAGTAATATTTTCCACCTTGATGGTCTTTTATGCCCTCTCCACCTTAACTCTAAAGCATAGTACCAAGCAAATATTTAGACAGAGAGAGAGAGAGAGGTTGAGAGAGAGAGAGAGATTGAGAGATAGAGAGATTGAGAGAGAGAGAGAGAGAGAGATGTTGTGGGTTTCGTTAGTGGCTAGGCACACAGCAGTGGTGTGTCTGTGAGGAGGCTTGTGGCCAGACGATGTCGGGGAGCAGGAGAGTGATGTGCTGTCTCCTTAAAGAGCTGTGCCCGCTGATGTCTCCTCTTCCCCATGCCACTAATGCCTCCATCAGCAGTCTGTCTATTTGATTTACAAATCTCCTCATCCCCCTCCACTCCACTCCTCCCCTCTCCTCTCCATCTTGTTCTCTTTGCATTCTCTCTCTCTCTCCGTCTCATTTGTGGCTAATAGAGAGCCTGGCTGAACTGTAAATTAAAGTTTGTGGCATTTGTGTGTGTGTGTGTGTGTGTGTGTGTGTGTGTGTGTGTGTGTGTGTGTGTGTGTGTGTGTGTGTGTGTGTGTGTGTGTGTGTGTGTGTGTGTGTGTGTGTGTGTGTGTGTGTGTGTGTGTGTGTGTGCGTGCGTGTGTGTGTGTGTGTGTGTGTGTGTCTCTGTGTGTGTGTGTGTGTGTGTGTGTGTTTATAGGTGCCTGAGGAAAAGCAAGAGAATAGAGAAACACAGAGAGGAAGGGAAAGAGAGGAGAGGATGCCATTTAGTTTTGGTATTTGTGCATCAGAAAATCACATATTTGCTCCTCTGTAATTAAACTGTGTGTATGTGTGTGTGTGTGTGTGTGTGTGTGTGTGTGCGTATGTACATGTGCTTAAATATTGGTCAGATGGCACATTAGCAGAATTAGCTGCAGTGATCTGATCAGGATTAAAGGGCACTCCCTGAGGTTGATGGGATAGCGCAGGGGAGTGGTTGGCAGTAGACAGCCATGTTTGTCTGAGGACATTGAGTGCATATGTGCATGTGTGTGTGTGTGTGTGTGTGTGTGTGTGTGTGTGTGTGTGTGTGTGTGTGTGTGTGTGTGTGTGTGTGTGTGTGTCTGTGTGTGTCTGTGTGTGTGTCTGTGTGTGTGTCTGTGTGTTTATTTACGTGTAGCTTTGGCCTGGGCTGACCTGCCAATCCAATTGAACTTTTGAATTGCATTTAGTTGGCGTATATTTGTGTGTACACCGATTCAAGAGGCATGCTCTTCGTTTCGTTGTCTTTGTACTTTGTCTGTGTGTAAGTCTGTGTATATCTTTGCATAGTATGTGACTATCAGTGAATAACTGACTCATTGTATGCTGTGGCGTTCACTGTTTATGTTTTTTTCCTATCCCTTTTACCTCCTCCTTTCTGCCATCATCTCTCTCTCTCCCTCCCTCTATTCTTCCCCTCCTCTTTAACAGAAATCAGGTCCTTCCCATCTGACTGAAACTAGTGGGTCCCAGGCAGCCAATCGCAGAGGCAGTCAGAACAGCAGTGATAAATGCATTAGCAGCCTTGGCGCCAACACCGCTAGCAGCAGCAGCAGCAGCGGGGGCAGCAATAAAACTAGCAGTAACAATAACAGCAGCAGCAGCAGCAGCAAATCTAAAATTAGCGTTAGCATAGGTAACATCAGAAATGCTGGTAAAAGTAGAAGCACTAGCAGGAGCGTTGGCAGTAGCACGGAGGCAAGCGCATTGGTGAGTGTCCCAGAGTGTCGAGCGTCCGAGGAGGACGAGAGAGGGAGGGAGAGCGAGGGGATCACCCAGAGCTCCACCTGCGAGCCCACCTCCACCACACCCCCACTGCCCCAGGACAGCAACATCAGTCTGGGTAAGAGCAGGGACCAGCTCCCCTCCTGTGTCTAGAAAGTAGTCTGCTGCTTCTAGGTCAGGCACCTAGTTGCTTATTTGGGATTTTTTAGCCATCCAAAGAACTTGCTCTTTGTGGCAACTCTTTTCATGTTGATTGCAGACTCCAGGACTGGCATTGAGAGTGGTTATTCCTCTTTGGAGAAAGCTGGACCAGATGTCTCTGCCCCATACCAGGAACTCTTCACCCAGTCTGATGGCTCTACCTCCGCCCAAGAGTAAGACTCCACCCAATCAAGATTCCACCACTCCTCCCTCTCGCTTGCCCCTGCCCTGCTCCTCTGTCTCCTCCTCCTTTGCCAGACAGGCCAATCACGGTGGCATTGAGCCAAATGGGACGGTCAGGGGCGTGGCTCATGTCTCTTGGGCGGAGTACGCAACAGTGCTGGGTTCGTCTGCAGCCAAGAGTGTTCCCATCCCGCACAACACAAACACACAGCTACCTCACGCACAAGCACACACGCCCACACACACTCACCCGACACACACTCCCCAAACGCCCATACTCAGTCCCAGCGCGACAGACTCAAGCCGAACACGCAGCCCAGGAAGAGAGGAGGTCAACAGGCTGTTTGGACGTGAGCGCAGGTATGACTACTGTACATCACTTTATGCCAAGCAAGGCTCTACCTGGGCCCAAATACTATGCTAGACTTGATTATGATTATTTTTCTGCTCTGACATGGTTTACTCAAAATTTGATGTTTTCATGTTGAAATGCTCAGTCTCTCTCTGGTAGGCAACATGTATACTGCCTCTTGAACAATTTTCATAATCATCCCATAATAACTCTCACCTTCTCATTCTCACACATTCCGTAGTTTCCTTAGTTGTGTTCTGTTGCCATATGAATATTCCTTTTGGTTTTCTTTCAGAGGTTCCTGTAAAGCTGCTCTCCCATCCTGGCAGCATCTGTGTACATCTCTTACCACCTCCTGCCAGAGAGGAGGCTCATTCTCTCACCTCCTCCATCTGTTCTCTCCTCCTCCTCCTGCTGCTGCCCTCACTCCATTACAACTCCACCTGTCTCCAACCCATCTCTTTCTCAGCTGCCTAATATGTGGTTCTCTTGTTACCTCCACAAAGGAGGTTATGTTTTTGGGGTGGTTTGTTTGTTTGTTTGTTTGTATGTATGTCTGTAAGCAAGATTACGCAAAAGCTACTACGGCCTGAAAGATTTCATGCAGTGTATTTTGGGAAAGTTGTAGCATGGGCTAAGGAATAGCACATTACAATTGGGAGTGGATCATCTGACTCACTGGGCAGCTCCACACATTTAGATTATCTTTAGCTAATCTTACAAGATCTGGCATTTGGCCTTTGTGGAAGAGTGGCTGCACTCTTTTTTAATTTAGTTTTGTGTGTGTTGACTGACAGGTTGTCTTGTTATCTGATAATTTTGTATTCATAATTTCCTCTCATCATGTTCTTGAGTTGCCAAAGCATATTTCTCAGGTTGGCATGTGTTTGTGTGTGTGT
>NW_027468774.1:25995556-25998056 GCF_046254945.1 Alosa pseudoharengus | reverse complement strand
AAAGAGGGAGTGTTTACACTCTGCGCAATGACATCTGGGCTCCGACAGAACTGGATCCAGGCGATGAAGAAGAACATACGTGCTCCTGTCAACCTGGATGTAACAAGGTGACACAAGCTACATCTGCCAACCACTAGCTCCACAACGCTCACACATACACTCACACACACATACACATACACATTATGCTAACACAGACAAATATTGTAGCTGGATAGATTGAAGAGGGGAGAATGTTTTTGCATTGGAGCATATCTTGTCTTTGTCTGTCTGACTTTTCCAGCTCTCTTTTCTTTTCTACCTCCTCTTCTTCGAATAGGAAAAAAAACTGTCTGAAACTGTCCACACAGAAATACAGGTCTGACCAAAATACTAATGAAGAAAGTTCTAGGTCAGCCTGATGTTGCCAGACCAAATATTTTCAGCAAAATTGGCTTTAATAAAAAATAATATTATGATTCAAATTGGTTGGTATGGCAACTCCAGGCTCATTCAGATATGAAATTTCCAAGTCAGAAAGCAAACATCTTCTATTGCCAATAACCTGGATTCATAAATTAGTGGTCTAAAATGGTCTAAAATGGGCAATCCCTGATGGCTGATGGGGAAAGCAAAACATTATGAGGTGCTTCTTTTCTGAACTGGAACATATCAACAAGTGTATAACCATCATTCAGTGGAAATATCTGCATTTATGTGTGTGCTTGTAATAAAGTGAAGTACATAGTGTTGGTGTCTGGCTTTGTTAGTTATTGCTCAATTGCTTCCCCAGCTGTGCAATACCGCGATTAATAGGAACAAGAAGTTCAGGATCAGCAGCACCCCGAGGTGCACCACTGGAGACGGAGAAAAGGAGCCGAGTCCGTGAGCGGCGGCGCGAGGGGCGCTACAGAACGTACGACTGGTCAGAGTTCTGCCTGAAAAATCCCAAACATGAGGAGCCAGGGGTCTCAGCGCAGAGACGTCAGGACTCCATCACTCCTCCCGTCGTTTCACCTCCCTCCTCCTCCCTCTCCACCGCCTCCTCCATGTCCTCAGCCATGTCCCAACCAATCAGAGACCACGCACAGGAAGGGGCAGGGCCAGAGAGAGCTGGTCCCCAGACCCCAACCAATAACGGTGCAGAGGGGGCCGCCCTGCTACCCCCGCCAACTCTCAGCTTCACTCCACCTGAGGAGTCTGAGAAGGAGACTGCGCAGGGTTTCCACGGTGACAGCTCTGACAGGCAAGAGGCTAATGAGGACAGAGGGACACTAAACTTTGACCTCACGGGAGACAGGAAAGATGGCATGGCAGATGAAAAGCAAGATAACGAGACCTTACAGGTATGGAGTTTGCAAAGACACACACTCATGCACACAAGCTTGATAGCGCATATACACAAAAGTAAGGGAATACACACAAGTAAACAATCAAGTAAAAAGTTTGTTAGCATTCATATCAAGAATGCTTTTTGGCACCAAAATTAGCTAATTGTGAGGAAAGTTCTATGTGAAACAAATACTCTATAAAATCTCTTTGTTAATAGTATCTCCCTTTGCCCTCTTTTACAGATCACACCCACCCTTTTACAGATCACACCCACCCCTTTATCTCCAATCTTTTCTTCATCTTCATCTTCCTCTTCCTCCTCATCCTCCTCCTCCTCCTCATCCACATCTTCTGTGCAGACTGACTTGTCAGAGCGTGACGACCAGCTCCAGGTCCTACGCGGTGAGCTGGAGGCAGAGCGTGGGCGGGCCCTGACCCAAAGGGAGGAGTGTCAGCAGAGTGAAAGTCGCTTCCGCACCGAACTAGCTGATGGAGTGCAGAAGCAGGAAGAGGTGGAGTCTAAGCTCCAGGAGGCGGAGACTAAGCTCCAGGGGGCGGAGTCCCGTCTCCAGGACCTCCAGTCGTGCCTGGAGACGGCCGAGTCGGCTCTCCGGGAGCGCGAGGACACCATCGGGGAGCTGCGCCTGCGCCTGGAGGCCACAGCCGGGCGCCTGAGGAGCATGGAGGAGGCTGAGGAGCAGAAGGAGCAGCGCTTGAAGAAGCACCTCCTGCTGCTGCAGGAGAGCCAGGAGCGCGAGCGCCGCAGCCTGGGCGCCAGCCTGGAGATGGCCGAGCAGCGGGTCCACGAGCTGGAGGAGCGGCTGCAACGGCAGGAGGCGCAGTGGGCCGCCGAGCTGCAGCGCCGGAGCGCCGATCTGGACGGGAGGCGCGGCGAGCTGGAGAGGAGGTGCGGCGAGCTGGCCGCCCAGCTGGAGGAGTCGGACGGCGAGGTGGGGCGCCTGCGCGAGCGCCTGCGGGCCGAGGAGACGCTCTACTACGACCTGGAGCACAGCTACGAGCGCGTGCGTGAGGACCTGGAGTGCGCCAAGGGCCGCGAGCAGAGCTGCGAGGAGCGCTGCCGCCACCTGCTGGAGCGGAAGGAGCGCGAGCTGCAGGAGATGCTGGTGAAGATGGCGGCGCTGGGGAACAGCCTGGAGGAGACGGAGCAGCGGCTGCATGAGGCGCGCGA